>NW_005871095.1:6143272-6223356 GCF_000147115.1 Myotis lucifugus
ATTAAGTCTGATTAAGGTAATCACATTAATATATATATATATAGAGATATATATATATATATTTTCAGCCACAGGAAAAAGTTGTGGTTATTTCTAGTGACATTCAAATAGTGAAGTCTTAAAAATGAATTTTTAGTATTCTATTTTGTTTGCAACAACATCTCTCTAGTGGAATAGATGATGGATGTTTTGGGCTATTTACCTTGGCATTCTTTAAATAGTAAGATTTGTTTACTGATCTCCTTTGTTCAGAGTTTGTGCTCAACATGCAACCTCATTTGCTCCCCAGGCAGGGCTTCCAGTGGGAGGAGGAAGTTTGGGTTCTGCTGGTGTGCGGGTAATAGTCTGAGTGACTATGTTCTACTTTTCCTGGTCAGTCTTGTTCATGTATTATTTTAATCTCCCAAGAATACAGGTAAAACCAAGTTATTTTTCAATTTGTTTGTATTTTTTTCCATAAGACCCACCCACTCCAAGATTGTAGGGAATTCAAGCTAATGCCAAACCATCTCAGAAGTCTCTTACCAGCTCTTCTTGTTGGACATTCCAACTTATGGAAATCACTTCTTGTATTCATGTCCAGAGGCTGCTGTAACAAATTACCATAATCACGGTAGCTTTAAATAACAAAATTTATTCTCTCAAAGATCTGGAAGCCAAGAGCCTGAAACCAAGTACAGTTGGGGCCACACCCCTTCTGGAGGCTAGAAGGGGTCATTTCCTGCCTCTTCCAGCCTTTGGCATCCCCATTGTCCTTGGCTTTTGTGTGTACCTCTCCAGCCATAGTCACATTTCCTCCTTTCTGTGTCTTCCTGTCTTCTCCTCTTCTGTCTCTTATAAAGATACTTGTCATTGGATTTAGTGCCACCAGGATAGTCCAGGATGGTCTTAGTTTAAGGTCCTTAACTGCAAAGACCCTTTTTCCAAATAAGGTCACATTCACAGGATCTGAATATTAGGATGTGAACATATCTTTTTTTTTTGGAGGGAGAGGGGCACCATTTAACACACCACACTTTAATAGTTCCAGTCAAGAAACTTGTAAAACCTCCCCATCAGATAATGCCCTTTTGTACACTCTTCATGCCTGATTTCAAACCATTCTTCATGGCCTTCAGGGTTGGTGGCTTCACACAGAAGCAGATGGGATAAGCAGGTGAAGACTTAGTGCTGAGTCTTAAATATTCAAATATTAAATATTTAAATATTAAATATTTCATTTAAAATATTTTTATGTTAAATAAAAATATTTAAAATAGTTTTAAAAATATTTAGGATGAAATGTGATGGATAAAATAAGCTGATGTCCTCACCAATCCTTTGTTAAAGGGACTTTCTATTACTGAAGGAACATTTTTTATTTGGAATGTAATGAAAAAGTCAATAATGCTTATTATGTTTCTCATTATACAAATCAATAATAAGCATTGTAATATCATTAATTCTACATCAAAGGTGTTGTCAATGTGTTTTTTAAGATGTTTTACAAAATATAGTCTACAGAAAAGTGTGTCTCTATAAATCTTTTATATAAAAAGCCAGTGTGATTCTATCACAGATAATTGAAACTTTATTTCCTGGCTTATTGGAATGTCAATTAATATGCAACTTAAAACAGTTATTAAAGGAAGATTGGCTTAAATAATATGCTAGTATGAGATCATAAGGATCTTTTCCCCAAAAGTTATTTTGAAGTACTAAATAGAAGGAATACCTGGTCAATGATAATTTTCAAAACCAAACTGAACCCATAATATGGATCAATATGTTAACGAGGCCAGAACTGTCATAATATCCTGCTCAGAATTTCACAAAGATGGACTTGAAGTTTCTTTATTAAAAAGACAAGTTAGAAGAGGTTATTAGTCAGGAAGGAGTTTCCACCATCTCATATCAGATTCACCATATTTGTGCAGCCCAGACTTAGACCAAAAGACATTTCCCATGTGGCCAGGGCCATAGCTGGTTCCGCTGTTTGCTCACTTTCACCCTGCTTCTAAGATACAACTTCAGGTAATGGACCAACTGGGGACTAGAAATGAGAATATAAAAGTCAATAATTCCTGGAATGCCATGAAAATATGCTTAACTTATAAATGTTGGTGCCTTTATAATTATTTTATTAGCAGAATCAATTGCACCTTTGTACACAATGTCTTTCTTCAGTTCACAGGTACACTTTTTGACTAAGGAATGCCTCAAAAATTATGAACTGCTTTCAGAGAAAAAGATAAAAAATGACTTAGAAATTATCATAAACAATTTTGGGGAGAGGACATATATTTAGGAAGGCATTGAAACTGGATTCTCATAGGCAGAGAGAGAAAATCTTGAAAATGCTAAGGATTCATTTATAGGACATACTTGACAAAGGTCATTGGCTAATTTTATTGTATTCAATAATGAAACCCCAAATATATTCAAAGGATATGAAGTAAAGATTTTATACTATAGAATAACATTTATGTTTGGTTATAATTCTCCTAATTAAAGTGTGGAAATATTTGGCTAAGCCGTAGCTTCCATGGTCAAGAAAAGCATGGAAGAGAAAGGAAGAAAATGAAAGAAAAGTGAAAACTCCTTATGGACACTGATCAAGGTTATTTAGGATGAAATGTGATGGATAAAATAATTATAAAAGTTACTTCATTGAATATGTTTGTGGATAAGTGTACAATGTGACATATAACAAGAAGGCATATATTTATACAAAATTTACATACAATATATTGCAATAATTTTAGTAGCATTTTAAGATAGCACCTAACAGATTATATAGCATATTATATACTTACTAAAATATGTTAAATTATTTTTTTTATAAGGTGGTAAAATTTATACATGTTTAGGGGTCTCTCTCTAAACCATAGACATTATACAACTTTGTATTTTTACAAAAGGTGTAGTGGATTGGAGCTTGATGTGCCAGAGTTGAATCAAACTTTTTTCCAGGTCGAATGGAGGCCAAATTTTTGAGCACATAAGTTGTGCTTGATCCAATAAAATAGAAGCTGCTGGAGTTTGAAAATCAAACAGAAGAGAAAAGTGGCCTGGGGATAGGTACAGCTGCCCAGATATTTGTTGAAAAATGCAGGGGTGATAAAAAACTAGAGAGTGACTTATAAGAACAACAACTCAGGGCAGAATGACAGCGATTTTAAACTTAGCCTGAGAAATAACGTTGATTATCAAATAGGAAATTTACATACAACCCTCTGTGTATTAATTTCTCTTTGTCAAGATAAATTGACATGCAGAGAAAAAGCATCATTTGAGGATGAATGCTTGGTTGCTCCATATCCTAGCATGAGAGATCATTAATGTCCATATGTGCTAAAAATTGAGGAATCAAGTGAATTTTTGCTATTTTACATTCAGAGAAATTAGGAGAAGAATCCTTATTTAGGTACCTACTAAAGACACTAAAAGGATGATTGCCTATCAAAGTCACAGATAATTCATAAATATTCCCTGATTTAATGCTGTAAAAATATTTATTTCATTAGTTAAATAAAATTCCATAAGAATTCCACTTTAAATAGCTGATATAACAATATTATTCACCACTAACCTACAAGTTCTGCACTGTGCTGGTATTAATAGATAAAATTGAAAACTTGGCAACTTTCTCAATAAGTTTACAAACTGGTAGTTCAAGTCCTTTTGTGATAAATGGGTGTTTTCATTGAAATTTTATACAGCATTTAATTTGTTCATTGTACTTAGGGGTGAGTCCATAATGCATTTTTTAAAATTTTGTTTTGTACATTCAGATTCCTCTATTAGGTTGGGCTTAACTTGCTGGTACTGCTCCTTGAAGTGAGAGCTTCCCACAGCATCTCCTTCCATTATTGAGTTGGAACTGGAACACAGCAAAGAGCACCTACCTGCCTGCCGAGTGGAGGTGCGGACAGTGAACTCAAGCTAATGGGAACATATCTCGTGTCATCACAATGTGGCAGAACTGCCAGGGCACGGAGAAGAAAGAAACACTGTGAGGGAGAGAAGAGCCTGGTTTTGATATTACATCATTAGCTTTTCCTCTATCAGCCACCTGTGGTGAAGTTAACAATTCACAGTGGTAATTGCACACCTGGCTGGATTGTAGTCAAGCGGTGAGTGGTTTCTTTGCTTCAGTAATAATGAAAGCAGTTGAGTCAGGCTGGACCCTTGATTTCCAGGCTAATGACCAGCTTCTCCATTTCATTATTCCCACTATTTTAAGGGAGCACAGATGAATGAAACTGATGAAATAACGGATCTATCATTTAAACCATATGCACCAAAACTGTTGGCAAACACTGATATGATGTGAGACTAGAGGCATAAAATGTGAGTCTGTTTAAAAAATTCTTCCAACCAGGAATTAATGTTGACCATCTAAATCACTGTAGTAGATAGTTCTTGTTTTTCCAGAAAGCTATAATTAAAATACAAATTTAAAAAAACAACAAATAACAAAACAACAAATGCAGAGCCAGCCCAGCCAGTGTGGTTCAGTGGTTAAGCATTGACCCAGGAACCAAGAAGTTGCAGGTTCAATTCACAATCAGGGCACATGCCCGGGTTGCAGGCCTGATCCCCACTAGGGGGTGTGCAGGAGGCAGCCAATCAATGATGACGTTCCTCACTCATCAATGTTTCTATATCTCTATCCTTCTCTCTCTAAAAATCAATAAAAATATTTTTAAAAAGAGGAGAAAATATACAAATTACCTAGGAGGAGTCTTGTTCCACAGATTGATTTATTGGTTGGTTTTCAACTAAAAATTAGAGAATTTTAAAAATCAGATTCAGGGAGAAATTTAAACCAAGTCTTGGAAACTTTCCTCCAGCATAAACAAAATAACGGGCTTCCGTTCAAGTAGCAGTAACTCTGCCCTACTTTCATAGAGTGGTCAATTATTTCTCCATAGGTTCTTGTATTATCCCCTTGGGCCAAAATTTCTATCACTTCCTTCCCAATTATCAAAGGCAAGTCCTTCCCAGTGGCCATCCTTCCTCAGGTTTGGGCCTTTCCAGACAATCCCTTCCCTGTTCCTCCACGGTGAATAGCATGGATACAGACAACATGATGAGCCATAATGAGGAAATCTTAGAAAGACTGTGCACACACTAAATCATGTAAATCTCACAACAACCCCACTCGTTAACAGCATTATCTCCGGTCTAGAGGAGGAAAAGGCATGGAGAGATGAGTCATCCAATGTCACTGCATCATTAAGTGGTCAAAGGAGGATCAAAGTCCTTCCAGACAGGACCAAGAGTCTGCTGTTTGAAATCAGATGCAGCAATACATTAAAAAGATCAGACACTGTGATCAAGTGTTCCAGGAATTCAATTGGTTGGTACAATATCCACAAATCAATAAATGTGATGTGCCACCGAAACGAAGGGTAAAAACCACATGACCATATCAATAGATGTAGAAAAACCAGTTGATAAAATCCAGCACCCATTTATGATAAAAATTCTCAACAAAGTGGCAATAGAGGAAATACACCTCAATGCAATAAAGGCCAGATATGACAAACCCACAGCAAACATCATACTCAATGGGCAAAAACTACAAGCATTTCCCTTAAGATTGGGAAAAAGACAGGGATGTCCACTTTTACCACTCTTATTCAGCATAGCACTGTAAGTCCTAGCCACAGCAATCAGACAAGAAGAAGAAATAAAAGGCATCCAAATGGGAAAAAAATAAAACTGTCATTTGCAGATAACATGATACTGTATATAGAGAGCCCTAAAGATTCCACTAAAAATGACAAGAACTGATATATCAATTCAGTAGGGTATCAGGATACAAAGTAAATATCCAGAAATCGGGTGCATTTTCATATACCAATACTAAACCATCAGAAAGGGAAATTAAGAAATATTCTATTCACAATTGCTTAAAAAAGACCTAGGAGTAAATTTAACCAAGGATGTTAAAGACGTGTACTCGGAAAATTATAAGATACTGAAGAAAGAAAGTGAAGATACAAATAAGTGGAAGCATGTACTGTGTCCATTAAATTTAACCAATCAGCCTGCTCTCTGGAACCATGGTAGTGTGTTATACAGAAGGCCGGCTAGGCTTCTCTCTTGTAGGATGAAATTCTTCTTTGTATGGCAAGATGCCTAACGGGATCTAGACCTATCTCTGATTCTGTATATGTCACTGTTTCTCTACATAGAGAGATGTAAGTATATTCTATGGATACATACATAACTAGTTTACATATGCATATATATTTACATACAGATATATAGATTTATCTACAATAGGTGGACAGGTAGGTAGATTTAGATACCCTAAAGCACTTGTTATCTCCTTCAGGTCAGGAACCACACAGCTTTTTTTCACATCCCACAGCATCTAGTCAGAAGCTGTTAACCACAGGGTCTAGTCAGGCAATATTTCATAACTGTTAAAAAAGCAAGATTTGGGAACAGGTAGATGAGCTTGGATCCAGGTTACACTGTTTACTACCAAAAAATTTATAACTCTCTGAATTTCAGTTGTTTTATTTATCAGGAGTTTGAAATAACAATTCCTTCCTCTTGGAACTGTGGCTGCTATTAAATGAAATTGAATGTGTTTAGGTGTTTAAAATGATGCCTTCCACATTATGGTCACTCAGTCAGTATTAGCTACTAACATGGAATGTGTTAAATTGTGATGAGATGCAAGTGTATCAGAGAGGTCTGAAAGACCCTAAAAGTTCTCTCAAATAAGTTAACAGTATCCAACTTGATTCTGTCAGCATGAGCAGATTTCTGTACTTCAGACCAACCGATTTCACTAATATCACACTTTTTTCCTCGGGTAAGTTTTTCCAGGGAAGTATTAGACTAAATTTCATAAAGAAAGCACACTTCCTTCCTAAACACCAGCCCGACAGGGTCCCCGTGACATCTCTCCACCATCACTGCATGGATTTACCTTGCTAGTTTTTGCTTGTTGATATAGAAAGAAGCTGGAAGGAAGATTAAATTATCTAAAATGATGTAACAGTTGTGCGACTCAGCTGACACACCATCACCCATCTAGGAAGGCTTTGCATTAACTTTCAGTTAAACCTGAGTAGGATCTGGGTGTGGAAATTGCTCTGAGGAGGTGAGAGGTTAGCCACCAGCACCGTCCCCAGCCCGAAGTTTGTAATTGCCCCCAAACTGCAGTGTTTCTGTCTCATGGCCCCTTATTGAATTGGCATTGACATGTCCATTATGGCTACTTCAGTGAACTTTTAATTTTTAATTAATTAATTTTAAAATATATCTTATTGATTTTTAGAGAGATAGGAAGGGAGAGGGAGAGAGAGATAGAAACATCAATGATGAAAGAGAAGCATCATCTGTTGGCTGCCTCCTGTATTGCCCCCTACTAGGGTTTGAGCCCAGAACCCAGGCACGTGCCCTGACTGGGAATCCAACCAGTGACCTCTTGGTTCCTGGGTTAATGCTCAACCACTGAGCCACACTGGCTGGGCTCAGGGAACTTTAAAAAAACACACATTTCATTTGTTTTAGATTTCCATTTAATTAATTTCACCTCCTTCCCTCTGTTCCAGTAGTTGGGCACAGTGATAAGAAAGAAAGAAACTGCTTGAATATTTCTTAGGTATTATAATATTCTCAGATATGCTTCCTGCTTTTCTCTAATTTCTTAGTATTTGCACATTTAATGTTTTCAAGTGTCTATAAAGCTGGATTTCAGACCCTCTTGCTTAGCGCCCCTGTCATTTCACTGCCCACCAAGCAAAGACTAACTGAAGTGGGTGTGGGTTGGTTTCCAGAGACAAAGCACATTAGAAGTGGCTCTCGGAGGCATGTGATAATTTGGAGCAAGGGATGTGTCCTCTTGAGATAAATCATAAGCAGGCTTCTGTTCGGCAGTCCTTGTTTACTCGTCTTGCCACATTAAAAGAGCCGGAATCCAGAAGTATTCCTTCCTCATCAATATTTATACTAGTAAATAATAGGCATTAATGAGGAGCAGCTACTCACCGAGGCCTCCTCCAACACCAATGGCTTTAAGGAGATTCTAGAGTTAAAAAGGGAAAGCCATTTGGACTGTTTCCATCTTTTTAAAGGAAGCACCTGGGAGCCTGCCCAGGGAATGTTATTATCAAGTTCATCTCTGTAGACTACCCAGCAGAGCTAGAGAAGTGAATTCCGTAAGTGTGATTGCATGAATTTAACACAATTTTATAAACTCGATCAATGATATTGGTACTTACAAGCCTGAAGTCTTTTGCTGAAAGAAGTCACTTCTCTTCCATTCAGATATTCCCATTAACTTCCTGCTACTGCACCAGTATTGATCCTGTCTGCCTTGACCATTGAATCTGTCATAGACAAGGAATCGGGGGCATAGCAGCCCCCAGACGCAATTTCCTGCTTTGTGCAGAACCACAGGCAAGGACTGGTCTGCAAATCACCACTCAGCATTTGCTTATTCACCTCCCCGCAACGTACATGCTCTCTGAAACTACTCACCCCTGATATTCAGCTTCAGGCTGTGGCTTACAAAGGTAATGTTCTATTTGTCCTCATTCCTGTCACCGTGAATTCCCCATGCTCAGCCACAGTATCTCTAAGCATGAGCTATCCCTGAGCAGGTTTCTCATCCCCTGTCGTCTCTTCTTTGATAACAAACGATGCTTCCGGGGTTGCTGAAGTTGGTGTGCTTGACGTTGAGGTGTAGAATCACCTGTGTATCCCCATTCCTCTACCACGGCCATCCCTTTCTTCTTCAGGTAGAATCCTTTTCTGTTCTTTGTGTCATGACTTAGTCATGGGCTTGTTAAAAGGTCTGTCTTTATTTCTGTTCATTTGTTTTTGCATTTTCATTTTTTCAGCTCTATTGATACATACTTAATATACAAAACACTGCACATATTTAACGTATACATTTTGATGAGTTTGGGCATATGCATAAACACATTTGGTACTATTGCCACAAACAAGGTAATAAACATATCTATGAACTCCCAAAGATTTATGTTCCCTTTTTTGGGGGGAGAAGGGTAGGAACTCAGCCTGAGATATTCTATCTTAACAAGTTTTAAATGCAGAACACCCTATTAATTAACTATAGGCTCTATGTTGTACAGCAGAAATCTAGACCTTATTCATCAACTATAACTATATTTTTATTTCTATTGGAAAACAACTTCCCTTATTTCCCTCTTCCACTCCCTTGAAAACCACCATTCTATTCTCTGCTACTGTGAGTCTGACTCTATTAAATCCCTCATCTAAGTGGGTTCATGCATATCGGTCCTTCTGTGACTGCCTCATATCATTAAGCATAATGTCCTCCAGATTCATTCATATTGATGCCAATGGTAGGATTTCTTTATTGAATTATTTTTCATTGTATGTACATTCCACCTTTTCTTTATCCATTCATCTGTTAATGAAACATTTTAAAAAATGTTTCCATATTTTTAGCTATTGTGACTAATGCTAAAATTTGGCAAGGATGGGCGGGAAGGACTAGGCTTAAGAGAGCCTAGTACTAGGGTGGCCTTGATGAGCATAAATTCCATTTCTATAGTGTTCAAAACCTTGAGTAACCACCTTAAATTCTGACTATTACAAGAGCCTTAAATGCTTAGAATTCCAGACTTTACTCTGAAGACAGAAAATTCTCTTAAATGAGAGATTCATCTGGGTAAGGTTGACACTATTGGGCACATTCTGTTGAACAAATGGCATGTTTCTCAGGAAATATGAGCAGAATTTCAAGATATTGTTTTAAGGATTTCAATAAATTTTAAGTATTGAAAATTATTCTATAATTTTCACTGCAGAGATATCTGAATGTTTGTTTTTAACACTATAGATTAAGTATTATGACAACATCTTTGTCTTTTCTTTGAAGCACAAGGTAACAATGTTCATAGTTTTGTAACAGTGTAATAGGTGTTGATTACATGTTTTCCTACTGTTATAATCTAATCCCAAAAAACCTACTGCATCTAAGATGTGGGATGTTTCTGAAGAAGCACCATAACTCACTACCAGTCTTTTCCTGTAAACCAGGTTCAACAGAGTACTTAAATTAGATTTCCAATGAAATATCTTCACATTACATCCAACAAACACTCAATTGATTTATCCTACTTCTCTATTAAAATTAATTTCCGTTTCAATTTAGTTTAATTAAATGATTCACAGTCAATTTTATAAAGATATAAATCCTTAAAAATCTCTTTATCCATGGTTAGATCTAAAACAATAACAAATGCAACAGACACAAAAATAACAATGAAACTTCCAGAGCACTAATACAAAAATGTTTGCAATAGTGTAAAAAGGAAAACATATTGCTTAGGGAAAAATATGAAACCATGCATTTCTATGTTTTTTTGCGAACTGGTTATGTTGAAGTCTTTATGTTCTAAGCAAAGTCATAGAAACAAATGAAAAATGACTCTCTTCACCCTATGGCAACCAGAATGCTAAATATACAGTAGATTCTTACTCTTAAAAATATTTAAGTGATGAGTTATTAAGATATGCTAGACTTTATGAACTCTTCCTCAGTAACTAAACCTCTTGGTACTGAAATCTACACATACAGCTTGCCTTTCCTTCACCTTCACAGCATTGCTATTGCAGTAACACCTCACACCTAGGAGACACTTAAAATGTATCATCAACTGAAAGATCAAGCGAGTAAGTGCAATTTCTGGAGGACTCTAACATTCTTTAGGATCAGTGACCATGAGAGCATTGCTGTCTAGAAATTTAGGAAAGACAAAAACAAAATATCTGGACTACTTATATTTGCACAGGCTTTCCGCCTGCTGGTTGGAATCCATATAGCTAATGTATAAAAGACAAGGGATTCCATTTGGTATCTGGGTTATTTTATTCTATGATGAACTTTATGTTTCCTATTCACTTTTGTCTCTGTGCCTAACTTCCTATTTTTACATTATCGAACTTGACCTTATGGAATTCTTGTGATGTCATCATACTTCATGAATCTTATCAAAAATGCATTCTTGTGCTCACTATGAACGTTTAAAGTGAGGACTTGGGCTATAAATCTACAGAGAATAATAGCCTATAACTATTTTCTACTCTTGGCATGAATTGCCATCTGACCTATGAAATGTTCCAAGCTTTGGAAGCACTGAGACAAGATCCCTCTGGTCATGTGGCCATGTGATCATGATGCTCCTTGCCCACAGGACTGAAATGGAAGTCTCCCATGCTTCATTTGGACCAGATTTTTTCAGTCTAAATTAATCCAGATACACATATCTGATGCCAGAAAAGGCAAGTCTGCCATTCATCTATCATTCTGCAATGGTCTGGAGAGTCTCTCTCCCACTAATGCAAATCTTCATGCTTATGGAAGTCCAGTCCAGATTCCTCTCAATGCATATTTATGTCACTTTCCTCTATCTCTGAATTTCTATGCCCTTTGTTTCTTCAAGTGATATCTGATAGTCAAGGAAATATTCTGATGATTCATGTGTATCAACCTTGCCCAGTGGAGTGGCATTTGCACAGGGGTTTGTTTCTAAATTCACCATATGTGTTTAATATGACTCAGCTGTTCCCCATAATACATAACGTAGAGCACAGTGGTATTTCAACAAACAACTCCTAATGGCATAATTAACATTTATTGAGTCCTTACTCTGTGCCAAACACGCAGCTAATGACATTAGAAGCAGAATCTCGTTGTCACCATTTTACAGGTGAGTAAATGGTAATGCACAGAGGTTATGAAATCCTGGGTAGAGTGATACAGCCAGTGCTCTAGCTCTATAGACCCTCTGCTCAACCACAGTGCTGTTGATGGTGAGCCCTCCATGCAGTGGAGCATGCTGACTGCATTAGAACTTTGTATTTTGTGAGCCTGGGGCGAGATCAGTCATTGGAGCACCCACCACCTGCCATGTTTACTCCCAAAAGGGTTTAGGCTTTTACCTATGCAGGAGTCCTGACATTTTCTTGTTTATAAATATTTTGAGAGTTGTACATTGATCATGATGCAAGCCAACCTCTTTCATCTTACATCAAAAGATGTCTATTACCGAGTTTAATAAATATATCAAGCCAGGACTTCAGCAGCCCCAGGCACTGCAGGTACTCCAAATAGCACTTTCCCACTGGGACTATGGTAATGTTTACATGCACAATTTGAAAAATAGTGCTGTGCTCAAGGAAAACAAATCAGTTGCTTTAAAAATATTTTTTAACTAAATATATAAGATATACAAACACTGTGTAACATACATACACACTTTAAATAATGGTAACATCCAAATACCCATCCATCTGACCCTGCTTAAGAATGCATGTCTTCCTTTTGGAACATTTGGTAAGAGAAATAGAACAAAAGAAAGAATTAAACTTTTCCTTAGCTGTGGTCTGTGGTCCTCAAGAGTGAGCCCCTCAATTACCTCTGATGAAAAATAAGAGCAGAGGGTTGACTCCTCATGATTTTACCTCCACACATGAGTTCATTACCAATTCAAAACTAGCTGAAGCCAAAGAGTATAATCAGTGTCATATAAATGGATTCTACATTTTCAGGGGAAAGTAGGAAATTTTGAAAGAATGAGCTCCTTTTAAGGGAGTATAGTAACTCTTTAACAGAATAAAGAGTTATTTATGCTCTCCCAGGAGTCCAAGCATGATCTAAATGTTAAATGAAAATAGATGAGGATAGGTGCATTCCCACAAGGTAACTCAGGAAGTTAGAAGGTTTGGTAACCACCCATTGGCCATTGTCTCCCAAATATCACCAAAGATACTTGTGTGTGTATATAAAAATAATTTTTATTTTTATTAAAAAATTAATGTTGTCATAATTACACATATTCTCCTTTTCCTCTCCTTTTCTCACCTCCATCCACTCCTACCTCTGCACCCTTGGCCTTCACTAAAGGATTGTCCATGTCCATGGGGTATGCATATATATTCTTTAGCTAATCCCTTTGCTTTCTTGTTCCAGTCACCCCTGGCCTCCTTCCCATCAGGCACAGGCCAGTCTGTTCCATGTATCCATGTGGGGCGCGGCTATAGGGTTAAGCCTCAAACTGACCTATTGGCAAAGTCACAAACAAGTCCCAGCTTAGAGGGCACAGTCCTCTTAGCATAATTAGGCTTGACCTTATAACACTCCCTAGATCTTATCTGGGAAACTAATGGGCTGAGGGAGGTGCAGGAAGTGCTGCCAGGGCAAGTGAAACTCGCAAGAACAGTGTAACTATGGTTACCACTACCTTATTTACCTCTGACTATAAAATAAGGGCTCAGCTTGCCTCTGGATCTTTCTCTGTGGCCTCAGCCAGGCACAGGAAGACCCACAGAGACTAAAGAGAGCTATGCTGATCATCTGAATGCTGTCTCTGTGTTCTTCATTCTTCGCTGACTCCATCCACAGCTTTGGGAACCCCTGGCCCGCTGGGGCTGGATCCCGGCATATCCATGCTTCCGGTTCCATTTTGTTCATCATTTTATTTTGTTCATTAGATTCCACATATTAGTAAGATTGTATGGTATTTGTCTTTACCATCACCAGGGTCTGGCTCTTCTCTTGATGGAGCCAGAATACTTCTAAGCACATCAAACTTTACTTCATTTCTCAGTTATGGACTCACATCTGCCATCCTTGTGAGACTGAGGTATAGGCCCAGGTTGACAAATGAATAACGTAATGTTAAATGTAACATAGATGGGAATACTCATGGTATCATTTTCTTAATTTTCATAACAGTTTCCTAATAATTAACTATAAAAAACAGAATGACAAATTAATTTTCAATGAAAAATATGACTCTCAGAGCAACCAAATATTTTACATCACAATGACTGACCCACTCTCCAGAAGTACACCAACTTACACTGGAGTTACTATCATAATAGCAAAAACATCTTGTTGAGGGAAAAGCAATCAGGATGTGGATAATTTGGTGTATTCGGTTTGCTCAACTCACCTAACTCAGAATAGACACAAACATTGCTAGCCAGCCTGGAATATTCACAATTCAGATACTCCTCTTTTTATTGCCCATCAATCTTCATTGAAATCACACATTTAGTTCATATTAGACTGCACAAATTATCTGAATTTTATTCTAGTACTCATAATCCATAATAAAATTCGTGAACATTCTGTGCTGTTAATTTTAAGCTAAGTATCAGATCACTGGGGAGGCAATGAGTAGCAGCAGATGATGGAACACAGAATTGGGAGTTGAGTTTCCTGGATTTCAGACACAGTGGGATTTCAGATTGAGTGGGCATGCTTGGGAAGCTTAAGTTATTTCTCCAGAATCCATGTCTTTCTTCTGCAATATAAGAGAAGGGTTATATAGTCCCCAATGTCTGTTCTAGCTGGGGATTTCTGCTTCCTTTTAACCCTAATTCTTGTTTATCTAGCAGGAATATTATCTCCTAGAACAGATTCTTCTCTCTAAGAACCAGAATGTTATCAGCATACTTGGACCTGCATGTTTGGTACACAGTAAGAGAAACTTGTTCAATTATGTGCTTGTTTCTCTCTAGATGGTGCAAAAGACTACTAGGGATTCATCAAAAGTATATCTAGTGCCGGGAAGGTGGCCCAGTGTGTTCACAATTATTACTTCTTTTCTCCTTTTAATGATGCTGGGAGCCAAGACACTGATTTATGAGGAATGGGGAAAGCAGTGGTCTGCATTGCTTCCATTGTTTTTATGTTGGTTTCTAAGAATTTATAGCTTGCATCACTAAGAACGCTTGCAATCTATGAAATTCTGTCTACAACAGGCTCAGGGTGGACCATATCACATTGTCAGGCATGCACGGTTGTCACTTGATTCAGTTGAACATCCAAGATATCTGCTCTCAGTAGCTGGATCCATCTCCTCAACTATTCCCTATAATCATTCTGAAAACACAGCTTCTATAACTCATTATTCAAACTCAAATCACAATAAACAGTATAACCCATTTTTGAAGACTAAGGGATTGTACTTTCTACCAATGTAAACAGTCTATCAAATTTTAAATTATGAAACCTTTTGACTTATAAAAAGCCTGTTTGTAAACTCCAAACATGTTTTCCAACATCCATTATAATTTTGACAGTAATTATAATCTCCATATATATCTATAATAATAAAAGCGTAGTATGCAAATCGATCAAATGACCGAACAGCAGAATGACCATCCGGATGACCACACTATGACACACACTGGCACCAGGCCAGCCAACGTGGGTGCAATGTGATTGGTGCAATTATTTTCGTTGCTACTTCACATTGCTCATTATTCATGAACAAGATATTCAAACTCAGATTCAAATTTCAGTCATAATTAGACCATACCCCCTTGCCCATATCTCAAGGTTACAACACAGAAAATATCTCCCAATGCACCTGTAAGTGGAAGACAAAAAGTATGTGACCTAAATACCAAAAAACATGCCCAGGTATCTAAGATACATTGCTATAAACATTTCTAATAAATTTTCAGATTCTGAATGTGTTGAACTACTGATTAAACAGAGTGGTATTATTACAAAGTATACACCATTCACAACTTAGATGAAGCTATATTATAAAGAACACCGTCTTCCAAACAATAAATAAAGGACACAATTCAAAAAAGTTAGAAACAGATGATGAACTTTTCATTTTTAAATTTCTATTTAAAAATATAATGAGGTCCTGGCCTGTGTAGCTCAGTTTATTGAACATTGATCCTCCCATGCACCAAGAGGTCACAGGTTCGGTTCCTGGTCAGGGCACATGCCCAAGTTGTAGGTTTGATCCCCAGTAGGGGGTGTACAAGAGGCAATAATAGCATAGTATTTGGGGGGTATATTTTAATTTGAGATACATGTCTAATTTTCCTTAAACTTTTCTTCCTTTACTCCTTCTTTACTTAATATTTGAGTACATACTGTGTGCAGGGCATTACAATGGGTGAACAGCAGTGAGTGGGACAGAAAAGTGATTTATGATATTCTAGTGTAGAACGACAATCACTAAATTAAATCATATTCAATGAATCAAAAATGTTACCTTTTCCTTTCTGTGCTGCTTTAATCCTTCCTTCCATTCCTTTTTTCTTTCTTTGAATTCATATTTTTCACTCTTCCCCCACTAAACTCCAATCTAGTCATAAAACAAAGGAAGTGCTTCACTTTCACCCAAGGAGGAGCACCAAAGACAGTGGGGCACCCACGCCCTTTAACGTTCCTTTTCACAGAACTGTTCTGTATAGGCTCATGGTGATTGCTTTGCTGAATCTACGTTTTGTCTGACATTTGCCACCATTAGGCAAACATTAGTCTTCCTGTTGGTATTTGTTTAGTGAGCTATATACTCAGTGGTATATAATTTATATAAGTCACCATCTCGTCTTGCTGGCTTAGGCTAAATTATTATCCGGGCATTCCAATTTAGACACACAATAAGGGACAGATTACTAAACCCCCCATGTCATATGTTCGCCAAACAAAGCCTCATTCTTTATTCATCGTGTTCTGCACAGTGTTCGAGTTTCTAATGAAAATGTGGGCTGATTCATCAGCCAAAATAGCCTGGAGGCTTTTTTCCAATTTTATTCTTAGAGAATGCATTTCTTTAACATTTAGAGACTGATGTGAATAGGAATAATTTGATATTATACTTAAAAATAAATACACTGCTGCTTTCGATGACTTTAGCGTGGGTGACTACATGGCAGGTTGTCGGGGTGGTCCCACTTTCCTCCTGTTGTTCTAGCATGGCTATCAGTGGCGATCCTTTCCACTGAAACACTTGCTATCTGGTTTGAAAAATAAGTTACTCTGTCACTCTGACTTTGAGGGGTAAAGTGAACTTCCATCAGTCTCGCCTTTGGAAACTTCAGTGGTTCTCAAACTTCTGGCCCTTTAAATACAGTTCCTCATGTTGTGACCCAACCATAAAATTATTTTCGTTGCTACTTCATAACTGTAATGTTGCTACTGTTATGAATTGTAATGTAAATATCTGATATGCAGGATGGTCTTAGGCGACCCCTGTGAAAGGGTCGTTCAACCACCAAAGGGGTCGCGACCCACAGGTTGAGAACCGCTGCTTAGAAGATCCTGGGTTGTGTCCTGAGAAGGACCATAGGCAGCGGGAGTCTATATTCATCCCTTCCACATCTCCTCCACATCAGGAACCTCCATAGAGATTCTCTGTTGAGCCCTTTTAATTCTGAGGGGTAGTAATCAATGTTATGGAGAGAAGAGTTCAGAGGTTAAATATATTTTTAAAAGCCTGAATCAAAGGTTTAAAAATCAGCCTTGGGGAAAGAGGTAAAATTCCCAAGCTTTTATTACGCTGATATGTGTGAATTTCTAAGAGAAGTTTGTTTCAGGAAAACTTTTCTCCTCTAAGGTTATTTTTCAGAACCAGGGCAAAGAAATATACTTCAGGGAATGTTGCAAGGTGGAATTATGGCTTCCCTATTCAGAATTAAAACTCTGGCCATTTAATCTCCCCATTAAATTTAAATACAAAGGAAAGGGAAAGCAAAGTAGCTGATCATCGGCCAGCGCCACCTTCACAGGCCCTTAGGAGAGCCATCTGGCTCATGCTGTAGAAGAAACTAGATGGAGGACAACGTTTTGATCTAACTAATGAGCAATGAAAAGATGAAACGCTTGGGACACTGCCCTGGAAAACAGACAGAGCAAATCTCTAGACAGAATATACTCTGAGATTTTGGAAGGTATGGGGCAGATTTCTGAAGATCCCCTAAAATTGTGAGAAAAGGAAGCAGGATGACACTTAGGGCTGAGACAGCCTCTTCCCGTATAGAGTTCGACCAGAGGAGGTAAATAATGTGCAGTTTATTGTGGCCTGTGGGGTGATGGAAGCTGTCCCTGGGATGGCCAGGCAGGCCCAGGTGCCAGGAAGGCCGTCTGGAGCTGCTGGCCACCAGTGGATGTTTTTTTGTTGTTTGTTTTTGTTTTTCTTTTCTGACCTGGAGATACTAGTAAGGGCACCATTTTGAAAAGAGAGGTTCCACAGGTTATTTTTCAGATTCTGTTGGTAAATTGCTCTTTTTGTTAGGGGTATATTAGCTATTTTACTTTAATCAAAGAGCATAAACAGTAAGGAACTCAAAGGACTGAATAAAAGATTAACACTGTATATTTACGCAAACTCTCCACTGACAATAATCAAACCAGCAACTTGGGTATTTTCTACAAAGCTTAGGCAGATACAACAAGTAGTGGAGAGTATTTTAGGAAAGATAAGAAACCAGGTTCTGAAGTAATTCACCCAATCATCTTCCCCATTTCAACACACACACACACACACACACACACACACAATGTTCCATTAGCTTAGCAATCAATTTAAACAAAATCTCCTTTCTCCATTAGCTGCTGTGTTATATAATCATTGCTGCAGTGGGAAAGAAATTGTGCCTTACAATTACATTGGAAACCAAAAATATTAAGTCTGGAATTTTGAAAGATTAAATACTGTGCTTTTTGCCTCATATGTAAATCTCCATGTAGCATGTGAGTGATACAGAAAATTCTTATTTGTGGTATAAGCATATCTGATTCTACTTTAAATTCCTCAGAATAACCAAGTCCAATGTAGCCCACTTCAATCTGATGAAGGATGGCTTCGCGATGATCATAAATGAGCTTAGTGCTCTGAGAAAGATTTGGGTCAAGAGCCTTCTACTCCATGTAGCCCCTGCTTAATTCAGCCCCATTTACTCATTTCAACTGCCCTGTGCTCCAGCACTCATGGTGGCCTGAATCTAGTCTCATTTTTAATCTTCTAGCAAAAGGGATTAAAACTATAGGATCACTCAACTAAATCCCAGCCCTTTGTCAATTATTTCCAAGATGGGAGAGGGATTTCAAAAGGAAATTTTGTCAGAAGGGCTACTTCTAAAAAGAAAAAGAAAGTAGCTTAACCATTTTAGACATAAAGATTAAAATAGTATTATTTGTGTTGATAAAGCAAGAACCAGATTACCAACAAGAGTCTTCATAAACTGGACCTAAGCTTCTGCTGATTTGTCTCTGAGGTCCCACCTATAACTGATGGGGCTTCTTTGATTTTTGTTGTTGTTGTTGTTGTTAATCCTCACCTGAGGATATTTTCCCATTGATTTTTAGAGAGAGTGGGAGGGAGGGGGAGAGACAGAGAGAGCAAAAGATCGATGTGAGAGAGACACATCAATTGGTTGCCTCCTGCAGGAGCCCCACCAGTGCCGGGGATGAAGCCTGCAACCAAGGTACGTGCTCTTGACCAGAATCAAACCCAGGACCCTTCAGTCTGTGGGCTGACACTGAGCCAAACTGACTTGGGTAAGGGCTTCTTTGATTTACATGAACTAAAATACGAAACCAGAATGAAAATTTAGAAAGATTGAAAATGACTAAGAGACTTTGTTCACACATACCTTGTGCAGTTTACTTCCCAAAGACAGTAGATACCAAGGTGTAAATGTCCAGAAAGCAAGTAAATGAAATCAAACAGGCCTAAAATGGGGCTGTGGTACGTCCATGGGGCTGGCACATGCCGTGTCCACCATGACAGGGCTCTGCTGGCACAGATCCTTACCCAGCCTGGACAGTGAGGGTTGAAGAAGGCCAAGTAAACAAGCAGACAACACACCAGAAGTGCTTACAAGATTAGTCAGGAACCTTTTTAATTTTTTTATTCTGTTAAAAAGTGATCATTTTTATTTGAGTGGAATGCAAGGAAATTCAGATAGCTATTATATCTGAGAAGCAAAATACCCACTCTTTTCTAAATATGGAATAGAAATGCTTCATTTCACTGGTGTTAAATACTGTAGCTATGAGCCAAGTTTCATTTTACCTCATAAGTAGATGCCTTTTCCATATTGTTGAAAATATAAATATCTGAGTTCAGAAAATCCTAAAACTAAAAATATATATCAAGCTTTGATATCACTTATAGAAATGACTTCAAATATTTTAAAAGAAGTTATTTCTGGAGTTATTGAGAAAAGTTAAGAGGGAAAAATTCCATGATAGCTTTTAAGGATTTACAGAAGGAAAGATACTAGCGTTTAAAAACCGTAGTCTATAAAAATGCTGACTTCGTTCCCAGATCATTCTCTATACTTATCTACTTGGGCTCTTCTTGCTGTGCCAGAAATTGTACAGTGAGCTTTAGCTGAACTGTGAAAATGAATTTGGGGATTTTTAAGCTAACAAGTCTGCCACAAAGGCAATTTCTACTTAACAAAAACAACCGGGGAAAAAGAGGAGAACTACCTGCATTGAGACTTTGTTCCATAGAATCACCACTTGGAAATGAGAATAATTATTCTACATGTTTCAAACAATACACCGCTACTTTAAATGTCTTTATGTAATGGTAAGATTGGTGTTTAATGTACATATAAATGATGTAATTAGTGTTTGTATTACACTAAACAATATATCTTTCATTCAAGATGTAAAATTACTAAAAGCATCAGGGGCTGTACTAGTGTCCTGTGAAGATGGGTTTGCTTCCTGATTTTTAATCCATGAAAAAATTAAGGGAAAAATGTTATATATGGTCATGTGCCAAAGAACAAACAGAGAGCAAATAAGAACAGTGTATCATATTGGGAATTTGTCTTTTAATCTTCCTCAGTGATAAATAGAATGTATAAGAAATTATATACATATACATATTAATTTATATAAAGAATATATGTATTATGAATTACTTATCTATTATTGGAAGTGATGTGACCTCTAACTTGGACATTGGAAGCTCTCTGAATTTTTGGTGCCATCTGTTTTTTTCTTTCAGTGGTTCCTATACTTCCTGATTTATAGGTGAGTAAATTTTTAAAACGAAAATGTATGCAAGCAACTCACATTTTTTCCATCTTTAAGTAAAAGCAGTAAATAGAACAATTACTATTAAACAGTGCTATCATTTCATTTCAAGATGTAGGAATATGTGCATGAGATTGTGGGTGTTTGTGTCATCTGAAAAATGATTTCATTCACAATGAGTGGTTTCAGAGATTACTATTATATATATTTTTAATCTTCCCAAAGAATCTGAAGAGTTATGAAGACAGTGTAGATTCACTTCTTTTATCATCCTAGAATTCAAATGCTATGTACTCTCCATCACCTATATGAAAATCTACTTTCTTTATAAAATCTATTCTTATTTTGCTCTCTATTATTGCAACCTTACAGGCTACAGTTAAAGATCTGAATACACACTCTCTTACATTTTTCTTGCATTTTTTTTCATACATGAAAGTCCTGCCACATCAAATAGACTGTAATTACTCAGGTGCTTACTCAAGTATCCACAGCCCTTACCAAAGCCTTCAGCATCACACTGTGAGCCTGTCTTGTCTAATGGATGCCACTCTGGTCCACGTGTCATCAGAGACCCAGAAAGCTAATGGCTGGTGCTCATTCATTTGAAGCATCCATATAATTAGCTTTAGTTAAATCCTCTGTCACTGTCACCTGAGCTTTGGGATTAGAACTTTTCTCTGTGTTTAAAATTGGAGGATTTTACTGTTTACCAATCTTAGCTAAAGCAATCTTGACGGTATAAATCGTATTTATTTTGGTTGATTACTATTTGGAAATATTGTCTCTTTGTAATTTGTGTTATTGTCTAACCTTCATTATTTTTCCTGGGAAATACTTTTACTAAATCAGACTCGCTGATCTGTCCCAGAACAGCGGCTCGGATGTGCAGTGTTGCACAGCCTCTATCTTATTAGACATTCTCATTAAAGACTCTAGTACTCATTCTTTCAGGTTTGCAGCAAACCAATGGGCCGCATGCATTTCCCTGCAGCTAATTCACTCTCCCTGAAGAGTCCTCTCCTACCGTGCATTGGGGAATGTTATTCTGACTTAATATTTTAAACTGAGCTTTTGGGTGAAAGTTTATCTCTTAGATGCCATGCCAGTATAGCCCATCTTTTTATAAAAAGTTTGTGTGGGGGATGCTAAGAAGAATCTTTGAAGGGATGGCAGAAAACTGCCTCCCATCTGCTATGGGGCTCCTCTTCTGTTGTCTTGGCCCCCCATTGAGCAAGGCTTTAGGTGGCTTGCTAAGACCCTCCTCACCACCATGGCATCCCCTGCCAAAAGTATTGCCCACTTGCCATTTGGATGTCTCAGGCTCAGTGTTCTTCCAAATGGGTGCTCTCTATCTCCTGAGGCCCATCTGTGATTCTAAATTCATTTTAGCCCCATCTATCTGCCTCATAAATCTTTACTGCAAAGCCATTTCCACCAGATTCAGCAACCTTTTCTGGCAGGATTCCTAGCTAATTTGTCTGCAGACTTCGCTGGGTTCACATCTTATTTCTGAGTCCCTTTCATCCTTCCCCCACCGCCTCACCAACCTCACACACGGGGGTAAGTGTGGAGAGCTGTTCTCGGGAGCTTTTCCTGCCTAAATTGCTAAAGGTTCTGCCAATTGTGTGGTCCAGGAGTCCTATTTGGAAAAGGGGCAGAGACCCCACTGCTATTATCTCAAATTATTTCATACAGACCCATCTTCAGAATGTAAGCTCAGAGAAGAGCGATCTCTCCTTCTGCCATCCCCCATGACCCTGCATTTTGTGGAGTACCTGGAGGCAGGGTTTCTCCTGGAAGCTTGTGATCAGCTGCAGACAACAGGGCTACTAGCCCGGGAATTTTCCAGCTGCAGCCTATAGAAAGGAACGCTTTTAAAGATACCTCTTATCAATTTGAAGTTGGGGTGGATAATAAGGACCTTGGCTCTGATCTAATCACATCCCCTCTCCCCACTCCCCTCTTTTCATTCTGTCATCTGTGCAACCCAACAGAACAGAAGTAGGCAATTTCTAAATTCTTAACCATATCCTTCCATACTTAGGGCTAAACCACATGATGTAGCAGCAATAAGTAGAAATAGTATCTTCTCTACATTATTTGAAAAAAATCTATGATAAACATCCTCTCACATTAACTTTTGACATGCTAACCCTATTTAGAAAGCAATGCTTCCCATGAAAAAAATATGTCTTTAAGCCAGTTTTTCTTGCTGAGAAAACATGATTTTTGAGATTCAGAAGTGATTTTTTCTTTGCATATTATTTGAAACACTCTATTCAATTACACTAATCCACAATGGAGAGACAGAGACTGGAAGCAGGCTGAGGAGAATATCATAAGCGTACCACAAAGGAGAAAATGCAAAAGAGAAAAGAAGATGAATATTCCAAATATAATATCCTGGAATACATAACTACATATTATTATTAACTACATATTTTAGTACTATCCACATTTCTAGACACTGTATAGTAGAGTTAAAGAGTAGATTGAATAAAAAAATAGAAAAAAGGAGAACATCAGAAAAATTTTACAAAAGGACTATGACCAAGAAGCTAGAAAGCTGTAACTTATTCAAGCTTGTATCTGTGTGTGTGTGTGTGTGCATGTGTGTGTGTGTTTTAGTAATCAGGCATGTAGGTTGTTAAAGTTGATTCATGTCCTTTGCAATCACTATAACTAAGAGTGCTAGGGAGGTATTTTTCATATGTCATTACCTGGATGGAATAAAAGTGATCCTGACACCTTGTTGAAACCACCCTGGTATAGAATTTGTAGTGAGAGCATGGGTCATTTCAGGACATCCAGCATATTAAACCCCCTCTGTGTGTGCTGGGAATGTACATGAGCCAGAATAAGTGTGGTCCTTGTCTCCTTTGATGTTAGAACACTGGCCTGTGGTCCAGGTGCTGTGCCATGAGACACTGAATTAGATGTGGGCACGACCAGGAGTTGAGCACATGCAAGCATCTTCATCTTCAGAAAACTGTGGTGGAACTGGTGTCTAGTACATGGGGTGGCAGTGCCAGAGCCTCTGGGAAGAGTCTGAGCTGTCATCGGTGCTGTGCATTTGGGGCCTGGTGTTCCAGGAGTTCACTGTGTGGTGGGTGGTGTGTTCTGGGGCAGTTTCAAAGGCTGGCTTTTGATCTTCCCCAAAATTCATAAACAATTAAATTATCCATCCTACCATCTCCATAATTCACACCTTATTGAACTGCCAAAGTGTGTTCTGTTTCTTGCAATTGAGAAAACGCATAATAGAGAATATGAGTAGAAATTCTCACTTTTTAGAATTGTATCTAAAGTTGAATCTTAATAGAAATTTCCAGGCAACTCAGAGCTAAGTGGCAAATGTAAACATAAGTGACAATTTTCTTACAGAAAAAATATCAAATACAAAGAGTTTTTTCAAGGGGAAATAATATTGTATTGTCCATCTAGGGTAGTGAGCTAAAAATAATAAAAAACTCTATTCAAATCTACTTTATTGCTTTTCTTAAGATTAAACTGGACTTTGAAAAAATTCCCATGCCTGCCTTGTACCTCCCTGTTTGTCTTGCATACAATTAGACAACATTGTCTCCTAAATAGAAAACTACTTCCCTATTCGTGGTTTTGACACTCTGACACACTAAAAACTTTACATAGAATCATATTTCCCAATAGCCTCATTCCTGCCTCCTTTTCTAATGTTCACCAAATAATTCTTATTAGACTTAATTTTATTAAAATAATAACAAGTCAAAAAATAAAGTAAGATTATACTCTATTATTCAGAAAAATAGCCTAACATTAACATAGATGAAGAAACATATCTATATTTTAATATAGATATGAGCTCCTATTATAGTCTAGGCTCTGATCTCTGTGCAGGAATATCCCTAATAGCCATGTTTCCCACATTTGCCTGATCATAACATTCACAATATCCCAGTTTCCTACTGTCTTCTCTCTACTATCTTTATGATGTGGCTTTTGTCCTCAAGTGTGTTGCATGAAGATTTTAAGATATCATTCCAGGTTGAAGCAAAAGTAGGTTAACAGTTGTGACTAAATAAAACATAGAGTTTTTTGTATTATTATTATTAATTATATTATTTTCCATGCAAAACAATAGAAAATTTACTTTTGTCTCACCCTGTATATGACCATATCTACCTATTTAACATTGATTGCATTGATTATCCTATTAAAATCCTACCATTACTGATGAAACCTATCATACGTGTCTTTCTAATTCATCAGTTGATTTTCAAATATATTTGCACTTTAATGGCTACATGTAATTCTTTTGGATGATTGTTCTCTTACTTACTAAGCCAACCCCTATTGTTGGGTATTTAGATTACTTCAATATTTTTGTGGATAAACATTGCAAATTATTATAATTACTTTTTTGAGATCGCTTTTTAGAAATTTTATTGTAGAAATTCATGTAGTTTTTAAAACATTTGGGTTGAGAATCAAGGGCATTCTTAAAAAACAAAGAAAGAAGTCAGGCCAACATAGATTTTCAAGGGTATAAAGAAGGGAGAAGGGATGGGTTTACATTTGGTCTTGATAATAGATAAGAAGAAATCATTCTTATATAAACTGATTTTATCAATTCTATCATTTTCTTACAACACTGTCTTTCTCATCCATAACTCAGCAGACACTGTTGGTTGCCTGTGCAATGTATATTCTTCCCCACTTTATTGATAACTAAAACCTTAATTTTGTGGAGAAAGCTGATTCATTTACAGCCAAGAGTGGCCCTAGGCCATAGGTCTGGCCAAGAGATGTGTGTCAAAAGCTCTTAAGGATTCAGGGGGTATTTTCGCTTGCCTTATATACTCACCAACCTCCTTTCTTTCTCTCCTCCTCCTGCTTAATATAAACATGATGCTGGAGATGGAATGACATCTTAAAATCTTCATGCAACACATATGAGTACAAAGCCACATCATAAAGATGGTAGAGAGAAGACAGTAGGAAACTGGATATTATGAATGTTATGATCAGGGAAATCTGGGAGACATGGTTATTAGGGATATTCCTGCACAGAGATTAGAGCCTAGACTAAAATAGGAGCTCAGTAAGTAGTTAATAAGTAATTAAATAAATAGATAATTCAAAATTTTAATTATTGGTTGACATATTTTTCTCTACTTTTAACATTATTTTTAATCCTGAAACTTTAGTGATTAATCTTAAGGAAGAATTTTCTGCATATGAATATTCTCAAATTTTAAGTTAGTTAGTCTGATAATTCAAATACATATTTCCTGCGTCTTCAAAACATCATGCTTCTCAAGTCCATTGAGAAATTAATGTAATGATGAGGTGTTTGGCAATCTTTATTTTTATTTTAATTAAGAATAAATAGATCACCCATCAAAATCTCCATCCAAAATTTTAATTGCAGATTCTAATTGAAATCTTCTCAAAGAAGATAATTCATTTAATAGATTGAAATAGAATTTATGCACCTAAGACAGATCACCAAATAAAATTATGTTAAAGTATTTATCACCATACAACACAGGAACATTAAAATGACTTGTGGAATTGCATATTATTCATAATCACAGTTAAAGCAGAAGCCCATTTCTGCGAAAGGTAACAAATCACATAGTCAAAAAACAGTATCAAGTTAGTCTCAGAAACATTATCTATGGTTTTCAGCTTGGCTATCAGGTCTGACATCAATATATCTTCTGGACTTTATTCATGATCTTTTTACATTATCTCCAGATAGTCTCATATTAGTGCAAGTTTATATTGAACTTGCTGAGCTGCAGTAATTATTTTGAACAATATTAGAATCATCGTAATTATATTCTCTCAGCATGAGTAATCAGTAAGATAAGTTCAGATCACTCTAGGTTATGCAAACTTAAAACTAATTCCGAAAATTGTCATTTGAAGACTTCTGAAAAAATATTTCATTTCATCTGAGTGTAAGATTTTGAGAATTCTAATCATCTCTAATTGCTCTTTTTATATTATTTTTGCAATTGTTATGAATTGCTATCATGAATAAAAGGAGCATTGATGAATATTTATCAAGATCGTATTTATTCTGAGGAATGTAGTTTTATATCCCTATCATATTTACTGTCTTCTATTCAGTGTCCCATTCTCCCTTACAGTTGAAAAATCTTAGCATAATTGCTTACATTTTATATCACTAACGGGGCTACATTAGCTAATGGTAGTATTAAAAGTAGTGTTGATTAGAGTGACTTGACTCTGTCTATGGCCCAAGCTTCTGGATTTTACAGGAACAATAGGAAAGGTGCTCTCTGTACATATTTTGGGAACAATTTCATTAGGTTCCCACCCAACTTACTAATCTCCTCCATAAAACTTATAAGACAAAAATCACAGCTACTGCTCACATGATACTTTGATTCATATTGCCATTCCACTTGGTTCAGGTAACACCATCAGAATACTTAGTGAGACAGATGGATGGGGGTTAGGCAGTGAGGTTATGAGGGTCACTTGGTTTGATTCTCTGAATTTTATTAGCTTCTGTTTATTTCATGCAGAGGAAAATGTTTACATACTAATTTCAGAAGCTAGCAATATTTCTTATTTTTATGCCATGAGGCAAAATATCTTTTTGTACAGATGTAAAGAGAAGAATTCTGTGCATGCAAATATAAGAAAGGTGAATTTTAATCTTTCCATTTTAATTGCCGCTGAGCATATTCTCTCAAGTATATACACAGGCTGAAAGGCCTAGGTTATTTTTTGTTCTGATGTCAAATATTGATGAATGTGTGACATGACCTTGATCATGTCACCTTCATGCTCTGACACTTGAACTTCTCATCTACAAAATATATTAGACTAGATGTTCTCCAAGACCTTAACCAACTCTAACACAGCTTGAATAATCGTGACTAGCCTTAACATTACTACTTTCCAAGATGGATGTATGGAGTAGAATTAATATTATTTTCCATTTGCATTTGGGAATCCTTGGATGTGGGGGGCTGACTACAGTTCTAAGTGGATTTTTGACTGTGTGGGGGTCAGCATTCCTAACACGTACATTGTTCAATGACCAACTCTAATGGATATACAAATTTATGAAAACAATCAAAATGTATACATGAAACAATAAAATATGAATACCTATAATTAAGAATAATCTACAATTGATTTTTTCTAATTAAATATGAAGCTCCATCTATTTAGTGCTCACTGTATTCTATAAAATTTGCATAGATTTTGAAGGACATTCTTCATTTGAGCTCATATAAAAATTATGATGCCAAAGAAAGAAATGACTTAATGTAGCAAAAAGATAATGTGTTATTTAAAAGTATATTGTATATAAATATTTTGAAAATAAATTAAAAATAATAAATACATATTTAGCAATTTTATCAATCCAAGTTGTATCATTTCAAGAACAGCTAAGCAAATTTCTTACCCTACCAAATTTATAATAAAATATCCAATCATGACACAATTAAAAAACAGGAGGACTAATTATTATGTGAATAGAGAATCAATAAAGACTATCTCTGAAGAAAAAGGGCATAAATGTTCCTTCCATAATTTCTTTAAAAAAACAGATTTACAGAGATACATATGAAGAGGTAGTCTTTAATTCATGAATTAGTTTATTTATTTATCAACTATTTATTGAAGGTCTATGACAGTTTCAGCACTATATATTTAACAAGTGTTCATTGGTCCCCTCTCATCCACTGATCACTTTTATTTTTGGATGCATCAGTAGACAAATCAGACAATATTTTTATTCTCATGAAGCTTGCATTGTGAGGAGAATGTGACAGAATATGAGTAAATTATCTGAAACATTCATTCTGAAGAAAAACCAAGCAGGGAAGTGGGATATGCCAGGGGTTGCAGTGTCGGGTAGAGGGAGGGAGTTGCAGAAATGAATAGGGTCATCCTGGAGCTCTACTAAATATGATAACTTTTGAGCAAAGGCTTGACACAGGTGAAGAAGTTATCTAAGCAGTTATCTGAAAATACTTTCACGTAGAGGAAATCTCTGGGAAAAGGCCCAATGCAGGAGTGTGGCTTTGTGTTGGAGGAGAACTAAGCTGGCCTGTGCAGCAGGAGTAGACCTCTAAGAATTTAGGCTTTAAACTAAAAAGATGTGCAGTTCTTAAACTCATGGAAGAGAAACATTAAGCAATTAAAAATGTCAAGTATGGTAAATGTATCTGTGCAACAACAAAGATGACATATGACAGTGGCCTAACATAATCTGATGTAAGAAAAAGTCTCCCCAGAAAAAGGAACACTTGTGCACTGTTGGTGGAAATACAGACTGGTGCAGCCACTATAGAAAAAAGTATGAAGCTTTCTTAAAAAAATTAAAAATGGAACTGCCTCATGACAGATCTATCCAAGGAAACCCAAGACACTAATTTGGACAAAACATATGCAAACCTATGTTCATTGTAGTGTTATTTACAATACCCAACATCTAGAAACAGCCTACGGGTCCTTCAGTAGATGAGTGGATAAAAAAGCTGTGGTGCATATATACAATGGAATATTATTCTACCATAAAAAATGAAATCTTACCATTTGCAATAGCATGGATGGACCTAGAGGGTATTATGCTCAGTGAAATGTCAGTCAGAGAAAGACAAATACCATATGATTCACTGATATGTGGAATCTAAAGAACAAAATAAACGAATAATATTGAAACAGACTCATAGAAACGGGAAGATAACTCGTGGTTGCCAGAGTGAAGATTGGTTAGGAGAGTGGGTTTTCAAAAAGTGGGAGGGGCATTGGAAGGATAGATGAAAAGATAAAAGAATAAGAAGTACAAATTGTTTAAAGAATAGTCACAGAGATGTAAAGTACAGCATACAAATTATAGTCAATAATATTATAATTATATGTGGTATCAGATGGGTACTAGATTTATCAGGGTGACCACATAGAAAGTTAGATGTTGGATCACTGGATTATACAACTAAAATTAATTGTATGTCAACTTAATTGAAAAATGAAAATTATTTTTTAAAAATAAAAAAGTGGAAGACCAGAATAAAAGGAAAGTTTCCCCAGATTTCAGTGTGGTTTAATCTAATCTTTATAGATAAATAAATTAGTAAAAGAATAAGAACAGTGAGAGGAATAAGGCCTCATGTTGGGAAGAATGTACCAGGGAGGCAAAGGAAATTGGATTTAAGGTCTATATGGAAGGGAACTAAAATGTGTTCAATATAGGCAGGAGAAAGACCAGAGAGAAAATGTCCAAAATCATCTTCTAAAAATACACTTGACCTTAACGTGCAGTCTGGTGAAGTCATTTTTAAACACTACCTACCTCTCCCCCCAAAAATCCTCCTCCAGCTAAACATGACCCCAATAAATTTTCTCTGGACTCTAAAATGTGGAAGTGAAGAGAGGGTAGTGATTTTTGTTTGCTGCCAATTCCATATATGTAGATCGGCTGGAGAAACTTGCCTGGTTGAGCTCATACTTCTTTTTTTCTCTCTTTTTTAAAGAATTAAATTTATTGGGTTGACAATGGTTAATAACATTATATAGGTTTCACATGTGCATTTCTAGGACACATGGTCAGTGTACTGCATTGTGTGCCCACCACCTGAAGTCAAATCATCTCCTGTCACCTTATATTTGACCCCCTTTACCCTTTACTGCCCCCTACCCCTCTTCTCTCTGGTAACCACCATACTGTTGTCTGTGTCTTTGAGTTTTTATTTGTTTTTCTTGTTTATTCATTTTGGGTTTTAGTTTTATATCCCACACATGAGTAAAATTATACGTTTCTTAACTTTTTCTGTCTGACTGTTTTACTTAGCATGATATTCTTAAGGTCCATCCATGCTGTGGCAAATGGCAGTATTTCATCTTTTCTTATGGCTGAGCAGTAGTCCATTGTGTATATGTGCCACATTTTCTTTATCCAATCATCTGTTTGGGACACATTGGCTGTTTTCATATCTTGGCCACCGTGAATAATGCTGCAATGGACACAAGGGTGCATATATCTTTGCAAATAAATGTTTTCAAAATTTTCAGGTAAATAAATACTCAGAAGAGGGGTTGCAGGGATATACGGTAACTCTGGTCTTAATTGTTTAAGGAACCTATATACTGTTTTCCATAGTGGCTGTACCAGTTTACATTCCCACCAGCAGTGAATGAGGGCTCCTTTTTCGCCACAACCTCTCCAACACTTGTCTTTTTTAAAATAGCCATTTTAACAAGTGTGAGGTGGCATCTCATTTGGCTTTTCCCAAATAACTAGTGAAGTTGACCATCTTTTCATATATCTGTTGGACATTTGTATGTCTTCGTGGGAGAAGTGCCTGTTCAGGTCCTCTGCCCATTTTTTTTATTGGAATGTTTGTTTGTTTGGTATAGAGTTGTATGAGTTTTTATATATATATATATATATATATATATATATATATATATATATATATATATATATATATATATATGTATGTATTTTAGATAATAACCCCTGGTTGGAGCTGCTGTTTGCAAAAATCTTCTCCCAAGAACCTGCTTCCTTGTCCTCAGTGGTAAACAAATCCATTCTTCTCACTGCTTCCATGTGTCAACGTTTATTTTTTTCCTTTCTCCATATTTTCTAATTACTTACTTTATAATACATTTAATCTTTTAATTCATTAATTTCCTCTTGATTTTTAATTGTGATAATTGTAGAAAATTTGAAAAATAAAAAAAATATATAATACAGAAATAAAATGCAAAGAGAAAAACAAAATGCATTTGTAACATTTTGTATGTTATAACTTTAATATGTAAACTATACAAATTTATTTAAAAATACCCTAAAAGAATTGGATAAACATTTAAATAAAAGTTTCAAAAACAAAAAGAGATGCACCCATGAAAGAATATTTTGTATAATAATGTAAAATAAAAATACCATGTCTCCTTTAGAAAATAGAGTTTTTATAAAGAATAAGAAAACTAAGGATTTTCATTTTTGAAAAAGTATTTATGAGAGTACAATATATTCAAATGCTACCTAAATCAATTTAGTGAAATAAGTTGATAATTCAATGAGATAAATTGAATCAGAAATGTCACTCTAGGAAATGTTTCCCAAAGGAATTATCAGACATTTGCACAAAGTTGCATGTGCAAGATTTTTAACACAGTGCTTTTATAATACACAAGATTCAGAAATGTTCTAAGTGTACAAAAAGGGAAAGGTCTCCATTTGTTAAAAAACAATTTGAATTCTGAGATGCAATGTTTGGGAGACATTTAAAGGTATAGACTCAAAAGGTAGTTAAGAATGTTATAAACTGTTGATCATATTGTGAAAAATGAAGTTAAAATTATAGTTTTGATATATGCCTTAATATATATCATTTACAATATATTAAATTGTATGTTAACTATTATTCTTAAATAAAATATTAAGGATATTACTTAATACATAGTTACTTATGTTATTGTTATAGTGCTATATTAAATATATTTCTGAAATATGCCAGATTTTTTTCCAGTTAGTTATCTTTTGATATCCTATACAATTTATTTTGTGAAGTTTAATTGTTATTGTTGTTGTTTTTTAGGGAGTGCCTTAAAAATTTCTTCCACATACTTCAATATTATATAATCACCTTTATTAAATGATAAGAACTAAATACAGGAATTTAATTTGTTTATAAAATAAATCATAGACTGTGATTTTATTTTTTTTAGGTAGTTAGCTTATTGCCCTGCAATAGTTGAGTAATCTGTTTTTTCCATACTAATTGGAAATCTCACTTTTATCACACACTAACCTTGCAACCTCTTGTATCTGTTTGCTAATTTTCCATTTAGCTCTGTAGGCTTGTTTTTAATGGCTGCTAAAACAAGTTTAATATGTTACAGGGGCAAAGTCCCCCTTTTATTCTTTTTTGTTTTGTTTTGTTTTTATTCTTCTATGACATTAATTATTTCAATTGTGCCTTAGAAAATGTTTTAGAAAACATATATTTTTTTAAATATAAAGAGCATTCTGGGTGAGTGACATTAACAAAATGTCAGAATAGGGAGCTCCAAGAACCTGTCCCCTAAAAGAAACATAAAAAAAAACAAGCAGGAACAGTCAGAGCCAAGATTGTCAGAACCCTAGAAAACAGTCAAAGGTTTACAGCTACCAAGCAAACAATGAATCAAGAAAAAGTCAAATAAAAAGTAATAGGAGGCCCTGGCTGGTGTTTCTCAGTAGTTAGAGCATTGGCCCGCCCAAGGGAGGGTCATGGATTTGATTCCTGGTCAAGGGCACATACCTGGCTTTTGGTTTGCTCTCAGCCCCTAGTTGGGGCGCATGCAGGAAGCAACCAGTCTATGTGTCTGTCTCCCTCCCTCCCTCCTTCTCTCCCTCTCTCTCTCCCTCCCTCTCTCCCTTTCTCCCTCCACTCTCTCTGAAAAGCAATGGAGAAAAATATCCTCAGTGAGGATTAACAACAATAACAAAAAAGTAGTAGGAGAACATTTTAGTGGCCAAAAGATCAAGGTACTGCTCGAAAACATTGGAATAAACTCTTACATATATGACCAAATCATTTCAAATAAAAGTGTCAAGACCAACTGATGTTGAAAACAACAGGTGTTTTGTTTGTTTGTTTTTTCAACAAATAGTGGTGATAACACTGGATATCCACATACAAATTAATAAAGTTGAACCCTTTACTTACACCATGTACAAAAACTAACTCAAAATAGGTCAAAGAGCTGAATATAAGTTTGAAAATTATAAATTAACTCTTAATTAGAAGAAAACATAACAGTAAGTCTTTCTGACCTTGGCTTTGGCAATGGATTCTTATGTATGACACTAAAGGCTTGAGCAAAAACAACAAAACAACACACAAATTGGACTAGATCTGCCAGCTTGCATGGTTGTGTGCCCTGGAACAGTGACAAATGTTATATGAGGAAGAATTAAGCAAGTAAATGGTTAAGCCATTAAAATTTTGGGATTTTTGTTAACATATATGAGCTTTTAATTCTACCTAATGCACTACTCCAAATTCATAAAGAGATTGACCTATACTTATCATAACAATTTAAAATTCTCACTCACATTTAGGTGTTAAATATATTAAAATTTAATTAATTTTTTCAAATAGGAAACATTGTCTCTGCTTCCTTTATTGAGTGGTCCTCCATTCTCCAGCAATCTCCAATGCCCTGTCATATTTCAAGGTATTCTTCTAAGTCAGATGTGTTTTTACTAAATCTGAGCTATTGTCATTCCATATACATTTATGAATTTGCTTATCAATGTACTCAGAAAAACTACACCCTACTCTGTTGATGGAATTTTGATATTTTGTTGAATGGTAGAACAATCTAGAGATAATCAAGATTTTTTAGAGTGTTCAGTATTTTATCCATGATTTATTTTTCTAGTATTATGGCAGGACAAGGAAATCTACATTAATAAAAGACAAACATGCAAATTGACCATACCTTTGCTATGCCTTAAGCCAGGGGTCCTCAAACTACGGCCCCCAGGCCACATGCAGCCCGCCGAAAACATTTATCTGGCCCGCTGGGTGTTTTTGCCGCCGCTGCCTGTTGCTGAATTTGTTCATAGTTTTTTTTTAAACTATAGTCCGGCCCTCAAACTGTCTGAGGGACAGTGAACTGGCCCCCTGTTTAAGAAGTTTGAGGACCCCTGCCTTAAGCCATGCCCACCAGCATATCAGAGTGACTATATGCAAATCAACCCAACCAAGATGGCGGCCGGCAGCTATGGAGCTGGAGCAAGCAGGAGGCTTGGTTGCTCCAATGATGGAGGAAGCCAAGCTTCCCGCCTGCCGTGGCCAGCTCTGAGCTCCACTCAAAGCAACAAAGTTTCAATTATAGAGGATAAATAAACCTCAGATACTTGCTTTCAGCCGGCCATGGCCTCAGAGCTTGGGTTGCCCCTGGTAATGGAGGAAGCCAAGCTTCCCTCCCACCCACCCTGGCTGGCTCTGAGCTCCTGTCAAGGCTACAAAGTTTCAATTATAGAAGGTAAATAAATCCCAGAATAAAAAAAAAAAGAAAAAAAGGAGAGGCTGGGAGCTTCCATCACCAGGGGGGGCATGGCCAGCCTGAAAACAGCCATTAGCCTCTCACTAAGGCTGGCCAAACCTCCATGGGGTGAGGGTCCCCACTGGGGGGGGGCTTGACCAGCCTGCAAACAGCCATCAGCCCCTCACCCAGGCTGGCCAGGCACCCCAGCAGGGACCCCCACCCTGAAGGGGGTGTGACCAGCCTGAAAACACCCATCAGCCCCTCACCCAGGCTAGGCAGGCACCCCAGCGGGACCCCCAACCTGATCCGGGACACTCTTTAGGGCAAACCAGCCGGCCCCCACTCATGCACCAGGCCTCTATCTTATATAATGAAAGGGTAATATGCAAACTGACCCTAATAGCAGAACGACTGGGAATGACTGGTCACTATGACACACACTGACCACCAGGGGGCAGATGCTCAATGCAGGAGCTGCCCCCTGGTGATCAGTGCACTCCCACAGGGGGAGCTCTGCTCAGCCACAAGCCAGGCTGATGGCTGCCAGTACAGTGGTGGTGGTGGGAGCCTCTCCCGCCTCCTCAGCAGCACTAAGGATGTCCCACTGCAGCTTAGGCCTGCTCCCTGCTGGCAAGTGGACATACCCTGAGGGCTCCCGGGCTGCCAGAAGGATGTCTGATTGCCAGCTTAGGCCCAATCCTCCAGGGAGCAGGCCTAAGCCAGCAGGTGTTCATCCCCTGAGGGGTCCCAGACTGTGAGAGGGCACAGGCCAGGCTGAGGGACCCCCCCCCCCGAGTGCACAAATTTTTGTGCACCAGGCCTCGAGTATAGTATAATGTGAAAAGTGGTAATAGCTGGTATTCTTGTCATATTTCTGGTATTCAAGCATTGCATTTTTATCATTTCACTTTTGAGTATGCTTTTTGCTGATATTTTAATTTTTAGAACATATCTCTTATAAAGATAAAGGAAATTTGTTTATATATTTAAAAATAGACTTAAAATTTGAATGTTCAGTTTATCAAATATATGTTTTTCTGCATGTATTGAGATAAAATTTGGGGAGTTTTGGGTAATTTAATTAGTTAAAGTGATAAATTGCAATGCACATCTTCTGATGTTGAGTTAACCATCTATAACTGGGGTAAGCCTCCTTGGTCAGCTCATATTTTCTGAGAGACACATTCTGGGTTTAAAGGTAAAGGAATATAATTGATGGATTTCTATAGCAGCTGCATCATAATGTTTCTACATCACATTTCTTGGATATGTATGTATTTTTTCATAAGTCTTTCAAACTTGAAAATAAAGGTAGTTTGTGTAACATATGATGGTCAGGTAGACAGAGTAGCCCAATTAACGCTAAACTCAGGTGACAGGAAAGCTAGCTGGATTCATGGGATGGTGTTTGCAGACAAATTATCCTCATGTCAAAGTTTGCTCAAGAGAAACTTCATCCACGACTTCCTACCACATTTTGTTCTTGGTTGTGGTGAGACTTTCCTGTCCCCCAGCTGGTGCTTTCCACACAAATAGCTGATGTGTTCCAGGACACACTGTCAGCCCCTGTGCACACTCGCCTTCCATACGTCTACGCTACTTGAAATTTCATTGTAAACTGCAGTTACATAATGTTAGCCTTCTGGGACTCCTCTTATATTCCCCCACCCTGCCCTCATTTCACCAACTTGAAGCATTTCCTGGGTACATACTTTTATCAGCTCCTAACTCCCAGCAGTCTATAAAATAGAAGAGGAGCCTGTAAAATAGAACTTTGGGGTTTTGGGAGCTCCCCAAAACTGACCATTGGTACAGACAGAAGGAGAGGACTGCCATTTTCTCAGGTGACTAGTGACTAGTGCACTCAGGACTGGTTCTAGAATTCTTCTTAAAGTGACAGGAAACATAGTGGGAACAAAACAAAGAACCCTGGAGGCTAATAGCACTGTATTAACTCATATTATGAAATTAACACTATAGTAATTTTATAATATTAATAAAATTTTATAGTTTTGAAAAATGCATCTAATAAATGGAACTTTGTTATGGTATCCAGAGATAATGTTGAATAATAATAAAGTCAGATAGGGCATAGTCTCAATTCAATAAAGTTCTAGTTATAATGATTTATGCAAGTCATTATATTGAGTAAAAATGCTTATTAAGTGGTACATTTTTATTTCCAAATAAACTTGCTCATATCTATATGTTTAACGAGCTTCATGGCACCATGGCTGGTGCTGTGTCAGGGTTTCTGTGTAAAACAGTTTGTCTGACTAATTAAAATGTGATTTCAAAGCCTATTTGCTATTACTTCTATTATCTTCTTGTAGGGCTCTGGAATAACATGTTTATGGCTTCGGCAAACTCATCTAATTTAATATTTGCCTAGTAACCCAAATGTCCCCATTTAATGACAGCTGCCCTTGGAATACAGATTATTTTCTCCCCACAAGGCCAGCTAAATTTTAACTAATTGTCACTGCAATATTCTACCCTGACTGGGTACATGAGCCCTTCTGATGGCGAAATTGGAATTGTTAAATGCAACCGGTTATTAATTTGTTCTCAGTACAAAGGATGCAATTATTCTTCTAAAAATAAAGCTCTTCGGGTTGGGAGAAAAGCAATGAATGGAACAAGTCCTCATAATTTAATATTCTTCATTTTGATTTTCTTAGCGGCTCATCTGAATGACATTTAGAGGCTAGAACTGAAATTATAAGCCAGCATGACCAAGCAATTCAAAGGGCCTTAATGACTTTTACAAAAATTATGAAATGAAATCCAATGATTACATCATTTTGATAGTAATTGTCCTTTCCACCTCAGAAAGGAGGAGGAAATGCTGTAGAGCAGAGCTTCTCTGAGCTGGTGGGTGCCCCCAACCTGGGTCTGGTAGCAGTTAAACCCTGACCCAGAGGCAGCTAGGAGCCTGCATTCCTAGTTAAGTGGGAGGTGGTCCTTTTGCTGCAAACCTGACCTCCACACTTTGAATAACAAGGATGCAATACTATCAGGGGCTTTTTATTCACAAGAGTTGAGTGTAGTTTAGGCTGAAGAATTTAAGGTGATTTCCTGACATAGAAAGTTATTTAATCCATTCAAAGGTTCATTCACTAAATAAACACAAGTAGAGAGATTATTAAGCCTCAAAACACACAATACAAACACGTTTTAAAAAACACATTAAAAATATTAGTTGAAATTCAATTAACGTCCAGTACTTGGCTTTGAGCTCCACCTGAAAGGTTACTCACTACTTCCATGACTGGTATATTCCTTTACCGATTGGACAAGATACAGTACTCATGAGGGGCTGTTTTTATTTATTTATTTTTTATTTTTTTAAATATATTTTATTGATTTTTTTTTTACAGAGAGGAAGGGAAAGGGATAGAGAGTTAGAAACATCCATGAGAGAGAAACATCGATCAGCTGCCTCCTGCACACCCCCTACTGGGGATATGCCCACAACCAAGGTACATGCCCTTGACTTGAATCGAACCTGGGACTCTTCAGTCCACAGGCCGATGCTCTAGCCCAGTGATGGCGAACCTATGACACGTGTGTCAGAGGTGACACGCGAACTCATTGTTTTGGTTGGTTTTTCTTTGTTAAATAGAATTTAAATATATAAAATAAATATCAAAAATATAAGTCTTTGTTTTACTATGGTTGCAAATATCAAAAAATTTCTATATGTGACACGGAACCAGAGTTAAGTTAGGGTTTTTGAAAATGCTGACACACTGAGCTCAAAAGGTTCGCCATCACTGCTCTAGCCACTGAGCCAAACTGGTCAGGGCATGAGGGGCTGTTTTTTAAATGAAATATTTCATGTCTGTGAAAATGTTTTATATTGAAGTGCAGAATGCCTTATCCTCAGTTCCATCTAGTTTTTCTAAAGAATATTTTCCAATTTATGTTCTATTGTGAACTATTGAAAATTTTACACCAAACCCTGGAATTAGAGAGGGGAACAGCTTGGGAGGCATTGCTTGGTGAGTGCAAAAACAGGATTCACCATGATTTAGAGCAGCCGGGAGGGTGAGAATCTGGAGACTGTTGAGATACAAATCCATCAGGATTTGTGTCTCTTGCATCAGGATTGCAAACGGAAGCCCCAGGGCCAATTTTGACCTGTTGAATGCTTTGTAAATAAAGTAGCCCTTGAACTTATTACCTGTTGTCAGTGGCTGCTTTCCTGCTACAAAGACACACGAGTAATTGCAATAAAGTGTGAAGGACCTGTTAGACTGAAATGTTTACTATCTTATTGTAGTCTGTTCCAGTTGACCCTTTCTTGTTTTTCCTTTTTCCAGAAACTTCCAGTAACTATTGCCCATTCTCAATCTCAGCTGATAAAGGTGTTTCTCCTTTCTATAAAAATAATTAGAGAATTTTCTCTGTTCCTAGACACCTAAGGACATCTGCACCCACATAACGTCTTTCCTGCAATTGCTGAGGATTATGAAGGCAGCCCTTTCCTCATGTTTCAGATTCTTTCCCCTCCGGGCCACTCAGGGTAGGCTCCAGAGATTGGTTCTTCTCTCCTAAATGTCAACTTACTTCTCTTCAATGAATAATCCCTCCTATTACTGCATAACCAGCTCATAATAGTCATATCCTGTTTAACAAGATACTGAGCTGCTTTTCAGAGACAACAGACCAAAACTGCAAGTCATATAGCCAAAGCATACACAGAGGAAAGAACTTTGACCTCCAGCTGCACCTCTAACCAAAATACCTGGACTTGACTGGAACTTAAAAACAAGAATCATCACTAATCATCAGAGAGATTCAAATTAAAACCACAAAGAGGTATCATCTCACACCTGTCAGAATGGTTATCATCAATAAATCAATCAACAACAAGTACTGGTGAGGATGTGGAGTAAAGGGAACCCTCATGCACTGTTGTGGGAATGCAGACTGGTACAGCCATTGTGGAAGACAGTATGGTGTTTCCTCAAAAATTGGATCCAGCAACCCTATTTCTGGGAATATATCCTAAGAATCCTAATTGGAAAGAATATATGCACCCCTATGTTCATTGCACCATTATTTATAACTAGAGGCCCGATGCATGAAATTCATGCCGGAGTAGGCCTTCCTTCCCCTGGCTGCCAGCATCGGCTTCCCTCTGACGCCTGGGACCCTGGCTTCCGTCTGGCCGCTGGCAAGCACCCAGGACCTGGGCTCCCCTTGCAGTCCCAGCTTCATCCAGAAGGTCATCTGGTCTAATTATCATATTATGCTTTTATTATTATAGCTAGCCAATCTGGAAACAGCCCAAGTACCCATCAGTAGATAAGTGGATAAAAAGCTGTGGTACACAAGGAATATTACTAAGCTATAAAAGGGAAGGGAATCTTACCTTTTGGGACAGCATGGATGGACCTGGAGATTATTATGCTAAGTGAAATAAGTCAGTCAGAAAACGAAAAATACCATGTAATCTCACATATATGGGGAATCTAATGAACAAGATAAACTGATGAGCAAAAGAGAAACAGAGGTATGGAAGCATGGAACAGACTGACAGCTTTCAGAGGGAAGAAGGGAGGGGGGCACTGGTGAAAGACGGTGAAAGAAGAACATATATACATAACCCATAGACACAGATAGCAGTGTGATGATGGCCAGAAGGAAGGGGGCCGTGCTGGATGGAGGTGGGTAGTGGGGGGGAGGGGCGTGGATGGAGACACCTATAATAGTGTCAACAATAAAAATAATTAAAAAAAAGAATTAGCAGAAGGAAAGAAAGAAAGAAAGAAAGAAAGAAAGAAAGAAAGAAAGAAAGAAAGAAAGAAAGAAAGAAAGAAGAAAGAAAGAAAGAAAGAAAGAAAGAAAGAAAGAAAGAAAGAAAGAAAGAAAGAAAGGAAGGAAGGAAGGAAGGAAGGAAGGAAGGAAGGAAGGAAGGAAGGAAGGAAGGAAGGAAGAAAGAAAGAAAGAAAGAAAGAAAGAAAGAAAGAAAGAAAGAAAGAAAGAAAGAAAGAAAGGAAGAGATGAAGGATCCTTTGTCCAAGAAGATCCAGTGCTAAAGCATCTTTACCATGACTAAGCTCCAATGCTCTCAATAAAAACCTGCACGGCCAGCACTTCCACATACTTGTACCCTGAGCCCCTAACCTTTAAGCTTTGCCTTTAAAAACTCTTGATTAAAGCCCTGTCTGGGTAGCTCAGTTGGATAGAGCACCATCTCCATACGCCAAGATTTCGGGTTCAATCAAGGTCAGAGCATATACAAGAATCAAACATGCTCAAAGTCACTAATCATCCGAGAGATGCAAATCAAAACGACAATGCAGTACCATCTCACACCTGTCAGAATGGCTATCATCAACAAATTACAAGTGCTGGGGAGGATGTGGAGAAAAAGGAACCCTTGTGCACTGCTGGTGGAAATGCAGACTGGTGCAGCCACTGTGGAGAACAGTATGGAGTTTCCTCAAAAAACTAAAAATGGAACTTCCATTTGACCCAGTGATCCCACTTCTAGGATTATATCCCAAGAAACCAGAAACACCAATCAGAAAGGAAATATGCACCCCTATGTTCATAGCAGCACAATTCAACATAGCTAAGATTTGGAAACAGCCTAAGTGCCCATCAGCAGATGAGTAGATTAAAAAACTGTGGTACATCTACACAATGGAATACTATGCTGTGGTAAAAAAGGAGGAATTCTTGCCATTTGCAACAGCATGGATGGAACTGGAGAGCATTATGCTAAGTGAAATAAGCCAGTCAGAGAAAGATAAATATCACATTATCTCACTCATTTATAGAATATAATGAACAACATAAACTGATGAACAAAAACAGATCCAGAGACAGAGAAGCATCAATCAAACCGTCAAACCTCAGAGGGAAGGTAGGGGAGGGTGGGGATAAGGGGGAGAGATCAACCAAAGGACTTGTATGCAAGCATATAGGCCTAACCAATGGACACAGACAACAGGAGTGTGAGGGCATGAGTGGAGGGGATGGGGGGTAATGTGGGGATAAGGACACATATGTAATAACTTAATCAATAAAAAATTAAAAAAAGAATCAACCAATGAATGCATAGATAAGCGGAACAACAAATCAATGTTTCCCTCTCTCTCTCTGTCTCTCTTTCTCTCTCTCTCTCTCTCTCTCAAAATTAAAAACAAAATGAACAAACAAAAAACCTTGATAGCCAGGCTAGTTTTGCTCAGTGGCTGAGTGTCGACCCATGAACCAAGAGGTCACTGGTTTGATTTTTGGTCAAGGCCCATGTGTGGGTTGCTAGCTCGATTGCCATTAAGGGGGTGTGTAAGAGGTAGCTGATTGATTTTTCTTCCTGATCTATGCTTCTATCTCTCTATCCTTTTCCCTTCCTCTCTCTCTAAAATCAATAAAAACAAACAAACAAACAAACAAACAAAAAACTTGATAAAATGACATCAGGAGTTCAGGTTTAAAGGGATAGCTTCCTGCTATTCTTGCTTGATGCCTTGCAAATGAAAGAGCTTGAATTTCTCTATTGAAAATCTCGATGTTCAGCCCTGGCCAGGTAGTTCATTTGGTTAGAGTCATCCTGATATGCCAAGGTTGTGGCTTCAATCTCCAGGCAGGACACATATAAGAGGCAATCAATGAATGCATATATAAATGAAGCAACAAACCGATGTCTCTCTCTCTTCTCTCCCTTCTTCTCTAAAATCAACCAATAGAAAAAAAGAAAACAAAAGAAAAAGAAAGAAAGAAAATCTTGATGTTCAGTGTTTGGCTATGCTGTGCATAGGACAGGTAGATCCTGATTTGTTCTGTAACACCTCAAGCTTAAGAATATATTCTAATTTTTTCTAAGTTAGTGGGGTTTTTTTCCCTCGGACAATACAATTATCCTGCTCTTTCCATGGCCATCTATGACATCCATGTTGCTTTATCCAATGGCAACTCTCAGTCCATGTCACAGTGACCTTTCCAGCACTTGACACAGTCCACCACAGATGAGGCTGTGAACAATCACTTATTATCTACTTTTTAATTCCGTAAACATACAATTCTAATCAACAGATTCCCCAGGAAGATATTCAATGAGTGGATATGTAATGTAAATATCCTTTAGGATTATATAAAATATTTTTATCAATAAAATAGTTATGTTGTGGAAATGCATAGTTACATAATAGCACATGTTGAGAAAATACATAGTTATGAGATTGTGATTATCTAGATTTTGAGTGAGGAGTAAAGGCAGAAATAAAGGGTATATGTGCCTCATACTGCCAAGAAAGCCTGGATAAACTGTCTTCATTACTTAATTTGGGGCAGCAGAGAGAGAAAGTGAAGTTATGAGTTACTTTGTAGTTTAAGTCCAAGTAAATAGGAGTGAGATGATAGATATGAGGAAATTTGGTGAAAAGATTGGTTAGAAGATATAAGGATGAGATTTAATATTGATATATTGAATTTTTTGATTCAAGAACAAAGCATTTATCAATGCCAAAATGTTATTGATTACAATTTAGGAAAATCAAACCAATGTATAGTGTAGCACTCCCTCCTCTCTTTCTCTCTCTCTTCCTTTTTCTCTCTCCCTCTCTCTCTCAATAAATATTGGAATGAAGATAACTAATTCCATGCAAAATAATTTAGGTGTCAGAATGTTCTCTAAGAAAATTGTCCATTTGTTCCAAATGCATTGTGGAGAGATGTGTGAGATAAAGGTCTTAATATCCAATCCACTTTTGATGATAGAGGAAGAATTTTCACCATGAGATCTCTCCTGCTTTCTTTATCATTGAAGTAATCTAGGACATCCAAGCAGCAGGCTTCCTTATCCAGCATTTTGAGGGAGAAACACCTAAATAAATGGCTAAATCTATTGTCCTTGGAATGAAATGAATGACTGCCATGTGAGTCATTTTCAGGAAAAATGTTGCATGAAGAATTAACCTACAACCTGCAATTAATGGAACACGATATCCATTGTAATTTACAAGCTTGGCTTAAGAATCCAGTATTACAAGGAAGTGAAATCCCCTAATTAGGTGGGATTAAAGAGCAGATAGCAAATTAAAATACACCATGACAAACACTCAGAAAACTTTGAAAATGGCTGACTTTAGATGGTAATTTTCTTTTTCAAGATTATAAGGTTGTTTGCTCACATATACTAGTACCATATATTATCATATAGGACACTCATTAAAAAGTTGTTAAGCTAGTCCTTTAATATTTCATACCTGGATCATATGATATTAGATAAATGCAAAGACTAAACCATCTCCAGCTGAGTTTGTGAACAAATGTGTTTTCTGATCCACATTAGTGGTATGGGTGAACACCTACCTGCGGGTTTTATACAGACTATGCACATTTGATGCAATAAGGGATTTATATACATATTGTTTCATATTTTCACATTATTTTGGCTGTATGATGGTTTGATGACCCAAGGTGCTTAAAATCTAGGTATTTTTGTGTTAGTAATATATTATCAAATGCAATTTCAAACAGCTGAAGTTAATCTCCAAGTACTGAGAGGATAAAAGTGTCATCCTATTTACTATTACAATAGATGAAAAGGTTTATTTGAGTGTCATAAATGTTATAACTAAAGACATTCATATTTACTATTATTGACTTAGTGATAATTAAATCCAGATAGTTCTGTTTATTATGTATTTCTATACCATAGTGGTTTTCCAATTGATTTCAAACAGAAGGCAGTGTTTGGATGTTTGTTAGCTAAACTGAAGGCTAGTCATCTCTCTATAAGCTCATATTCAGGAGCTTTTTATTCTGAAGGAGTGGACACTGATCAAGAAGCCTCTGTGGATGAGGATCACCTGTGAGAATCTTGTGGCGAGGGAGGCAGGACCTCAGTCCTGGTGTTTGAAGAGCCAAGGAGAAAATTTCTTGTTAGTTCCAGCAGTGTTAAGGATAGTGAAGTAGTCCCAACTTGAACATGTATTTTCACAGGGGGTAGTAGCAGGTGAGACAGAATGGTATTACCATGACAGAGTAGAACTTCCAGGAGTTTTGGATGATATGTTGAATGGAATCTGAGTTCTTAGAATTTAGAGATGGAATATAGGGATGCTGGACATTTGTAACAATGAAATTTAATCTCACTTAAATGCAGCTGAAGCCTTGGGAATTTAATGTACAGAGTTTATAAGTATGACCTAAATATATATATTTTTAAAGTCTGATACTCTCCAACCCCAAATAATGCATTTATATTTCAAACATTTTCAAGATGGATGTAAATAATTTATGTAAGCACAAAACCCAAAAGTAGTATGAGATGAAATTCTTTTAGGATTGAATTATAACAATCATTCAATTATCATTATTATTACATTTGTCTCTGTTTATAAAATAGATTTCTGAGATTTTATTGGGATTTCGCTAAATCCACAGATCAAGTTGGGAATCTCTGCACATTCTGAGGTCTCATCTTCACCGGCCCACTCAACCACAGCCCGCAGAGTGCAAATGTTTGTCTAGAGATGGAGCCCACTCTGGAAATCTGGTCCTGGAGCAGAGTGGAGCCCAGAGTGGCCAAACTAAGTGGAGTTTTAATGGGGTCTCACAGGGGATGAAAGGCTTTTGTTCAGAACTCTCAGGACCCAATGGCAACAATAGTCCACCCAGCATGATGTCCTCTCAGTGGAAGCAAGGTCAGCTTTGCCGAGCTCCCGGTTCTTCCAAGCCTGATGCTACCCTTGTCCTGCTCAAATATGAGGCCAGAGGACTCATGTCGGAGCCTAGGTCCTCACTACCACTGATCCGGTAACTCTCACAAAGCGCTAAGAAGGAGAATTCCAGAATTTTGACTCCAAGTGTAGGCTGTTATCATGCCCTGGAACTGAAGGGAGGAACCAAGGCAGGTGTCTCCAAGCCAGATTACTCCTGGAGACAGTAAGAGCTCTAAATGCACTCACAAACCCACCAGGCACCAGGAAGCTTTGGCATGCCTAGCCATTGGTAAAAACTTGAGACTTGTGACCCCAAAGACCCGGCATCTACTTTTCTTATGGTGGTTACCAGTTGTTTTCTAAGTTTCAAAGACTAACCTTGATGACTATAGAGTGCAGAGAGTAACAATAAAAATAACATCAGTAGTTAAACTTTTATGATCTGACCAGCTCTTTACATGAGTCACCTCATCTGAACTTAACAAATACCTCTGAGGGTAAGTCCATTTACTACTTCCATTTTATATAGAGAAAGTGGGGTTTCAAGAAGATAACATTTCATGCCCTAACCAGTTTGGCTCAGTGGATAGAGCGTCAGCCTGCAGACTGAAGGGTCCCAGGTTCGATTCCGCTCAAGGGCATGTACCTTGGTTGTGGGCACATCCCCAGTAGGGGGTGTGCGGGAGGCAGCTGATCAATGTTTCTCTCTCATCGATGTTTCTAATTCTCTATTCCTCTCCCTTCCTGTCTGTAAAAAAAATCAATAAAATACATCAAAAAGAAGATAACATTTCATAATGACAGAGCTAAGATATAAATCTATTTCTTTTGATATCCAAAGTTCTTAGCTAATACATAACACTGTCTACTTCAGAAAAACACCTTAACATTCCTCTGTTTTATCCTATGACAAAAATGAAACTTCTCACAAAACCTATGATTTTTTTCCTAATACTACGATGGAAGTTTTTAAATAAATATAAATATTTGATTCCTTTTTCATCCCTTCTGTCCTCAACCACATGACTTCTCTTATTTCATTTTCATTATTTTTAACTCAACTCTAAAATAAACTTAATAAAGTTAAGTCAGTGTGGCTCAGTTGATTGGAACGTTGTCCCATATATTGAAGGGGTGTGGGTTCAATTCCTAGTCAGGGCACATACCAAGGTTGCAGGTTCTATCCCCTGTTGGGATGCATATGGTAGGCAACCAAAAAATGTTTCTCTCTCACATCAATGTTTCTCTCTGTCTGCATTCCCTCTCTCTAAAATTAGTAAGTATATCCTTGGGTGAAGATTTTAAAAAGAATACTAAGGATCTATTTTTTTTATTATGAAAAAAATAAAAATGCAATCTCAGAAGCAATAGCTATCCCATGCTGAAAATAGCTCATTACACAATACACAGTTTCACTATTAATCAAAGCAGAGTCTCTGAAATTGTCCTTGTATCTTGTAACCAAGTCTGGAAATGTTCTGTATTTGATAACTTTGAGGTCCATAGACCTCAATATTCAGACTTTATTTGGATCCTAACTTATAGAAACCAAATATTTGCAAAAGCATCCCACATTTATTTAAAACATTAAAAAAATTTAAGTATGAACAAGTTATAATGACTTTATGGATTTTAAAAAATTTCTCTTAAGTGTAACAATGACATGATTGTTATACTAACCTGTCATATATACATCTTCCTTTCAATAAGAAATGTATTTGTGGGTTAAATGACATGTTGTCAAATATTTTTTTAAAATACACTAATAAGAGGAAAAAAGAAAATATAGAAAGAAAAGAAAAAGGGAGGAAGAAAGGAACTAGGAAAGAAAAGAAGGAGGGGGAAAAGAAAATAGCAGAGAGATGAAGAGAGAAAGAGTAATTGGACAGAAGAGGAGATAATATATCATTGCTCCCCCCCCCAAATAATGAAAAAATTGTTTCAAATTTTCCCATATATCCTGGAAGAGATGCCTCTAAACATATGTTGAGTTCAGAAAAAAAAAGTGCTAAACCTGAGCCATCAGTGTAACTATAAAAATAAGACCGAGAAGGCTCTGAGTTCTACATTTACCTTGAAATTATTTGGATTTAAAGCAGAGAGGAATATTTTATAATTTACTGATAAAATGTTCCAAAAACAAAGCAATGAGAACATGAATATAAAAGTTGTCTTATTCAAGACTCTGAAGCTGCCTATTTCCCAGTCTGCCTGGAAAAGAAGTAAGATTCCAAAAGGAAGATATAAATAAACATGGACCAAAATAATTCTGATTAGGGAAGAACTTTTTGCTTTTAGTCTATATCTGCAACATAGCCAACTTGTTGCTTTAGGACTATGTCTAGTAAGAGATGTTTCAGATAGGGAAGTGATGATAAGCTGCACTACAGGTGACATCCTTTCTCAAAATCCATCTCCAATAGGTGTCAATCCTTGGGATTTCAAATTACATGGTGATACTGCCCTAAAGTACAAAACCATTCCTCTTTTCACATTCTGGGCTGGTGTGAGAGGTGTCATGTCCTGTGATGCAAGCAGACTTCTCCTTGTTCTATAACAATGATGGAGCCCCAGCTGGTTTTGCTCAGTGGATAGAGCATCAGCCTGTGGACTGAAGGGTCCTGGGATCGATTCCGGTCAAGTGCACATGCCTGTGTTGTGGGCTCGATCCCCAGTGGGGAGTGGGAAGGAGGAAGCCAATCCATGAGTCTCTCTCATCATTGATATTTCTATCCCTCTCTCCACCTCCCTCCCTCTCTGAAATCAATAAAAATTATTTTTCAAAAAATGGTGGATGTGATTCAATCTCAAGTAGATCACCTCACCCCTCACTCACAATTAAAATACAAATATGGTTTTGCTTCATTAGCTGATGTAGATACTGTGCCACTATGAACCTATATGTCCTGATTTCATGTCATTTGTTTAAAGCATTTTATAGAGATGTAAAAATACAGCACAGGGAGTGTAGTCAATAATATTGTCATAACTAGGTAGGGTGCCAAGTGGGTACTGGAAATATCAGGGGGATCACTTTGTAAAGTATGTGATTGTCTAACCACTATGCTGTACACTAATACAAAATAATATTTAATGTCCACTGTAATTGAAGAATAAATAACTATTAATAAGCTTTTTTATTTTAGAATGGGTACTTGTTTACAGAAAGGTTGAGATAATATTACTGAGACTTGCCGTACTCAGTTTCCCTTATTACTAGCATCTTGCATTAGTGTGGTACATTTGTCACAACTCATGAGCCAATGTTTACAAACTATTTCTAACTAAAGTCCATATTTTGTTTAGATTTTCTTACTGTCACTTTTAAAAATTAACTGCATCTTGCCCTCACTGGGTAACTCACTTGGTTAGAGCATCGTCTCAATATGCCAAGGTTTCAGGTTTGATCTCTAGTCTGGGTACATACAAGAATCACCCAATGAGTGCATAAATAAGTAGAACAACAAATCATTGTGGTTTTTTTTCTCTCTCTCCCTTCCTCTATCTAAAAAAGGGGGAGAGATCAACCAAAGGACTTGTATGCATGCATATAAGCCTAACCAATAAACACAGACAACAGGGGGGTAAGGGCATGAGTCGAGGGATGGGGGCACAATGGGGAGAGTAAGGAAATATATGTAATACCTTAATCAAGAAAAAAATAAAAAAGCAATAAATGAATTAATTAATTAACTGCATCACATTGGCAACCTACATGTACATTATTTTATGGTTTACTAACACTTTAAATGTATTACCTCATTTAATAATAATAAAGCAGAATCAATATCATTAACCTTATATTTTTCAAATGAAGACGCAGGTTTGGAACTGAAGTGGCATACAGAGTTAAATAATGTGAAAGTGAATAATAAGAATTAAATTAAGAATTTCTAATTCTTTCTAGTCTATCATGATGAGATTCATTCCTCAAGTACAAAGAAAATATAATTTAGTTAGAAGCATGGTATTTGTAGCAACATAACTTTTGACATAAAAGATCCATAAATTTATAGCAGTAAATCTTGTTTTTAAAAAGTAGAGATTAAATAAATAGGATGCTAAGAAACACTTCTGTGGTGTCAGAGGTCAGAGACATGGGAAATATCATATTAAATACAAATTTCTTTCTGCTTCCCAGGTACCTGCTCATTTATTCCTGAACTAAATACCGAGTTTTATATACATCATGCTTGTACTAAAGTATGTCCATAATTATGTACTCAGTGCAAACAGCAAATTAATGTTCATTTTTCCGGATTAAAGAATTCAGTGTAAGCCTGAGGGGAAAAAGAGTTTGAACAACCTCAGAGAACATGATTGTAATCATTTAATGGTTAGTGGGTATCTGTTCCCTCTTACTCTCTTTCTGTTTCTATCTCTCCGTCTCCTCTTCTTTTCTGAATCCAGGTGCAGAAATATAGCAATTAATATTAACCTGAATTTGATTATTTGGCTCTTCAGCGTTTCATTGAATTATGTTGACTTGGTAATTTGATTGCTCTGCAGATGTGAGCTGCACTGATTGCATTAAAATATCTACAGGAAATGAGGAAATATCACTAGACAACATGAATAAAGGTAGTTGGTTCCCCACTGCTCAGCACATCCTCCAGGAAAGAAATGGAATGGTGACATGATAGCCCTTCCAAGTTCCTTTTTCTCTGAAGAATTTCCCCCCTTATTAAGACAAAGCAAAACGTTATTTCCCACCTAAGTTTGTGAATTTTTACATAGGGTGAAATCTTCTAAAAATATTTCATAATTTGATTAAAAATTAGTTCATGGCTGTCCTGCTGGAGAAAAACATAGTTTCACTGGTGGCTGGAGAGTGAGTATGTTAAGAATAAAGCAAGCATGTGTGTTCCAAACCACGGATGCAAGACCAAGAGGGAGGCTGAGATATGAGGAGGGGTAGCCATGCGTAAGAGGAAGAAGCAGGAGGAGAAGTAAGCAGAGTGCTGTGGCATCAAGCTGAACCCTCTGAGAATAGAGAAACTAGAGCCCAACTCTGTCTGTAATGTAACTCCTTTCTGAGTGCCACCAATGGTAGGGCGGAGACAGCACTATGCACTGACTCAGCCACTAGGACGGTCCTGAATTTGCACACATGGCCTGGCTTGAGGCTGCAAAGGTAGACGATTCCAGATCAGCTGTAGTAGCATGAACCCTCAGCATCTACCAGAGACAATGTCTTTAATATTGAGAAACTGATGAGGGAAAACACTTTGCCAGATAAAATATAGGACATCTGGCTAAGTTTGCACTTCAGAAAAATGATGAAGAGTTATGTTGTTTTTTTAGAACAAGTATATCCCATGTATGCCCTTCTATTTTTATTTGGTAAATATGATAATCCTAGATTGATATCATCTATGGTTTCTGAGGTTCACTACCAGGAGCACCAAAGGAACATGTGGACAGAAGAATTTCCTGAGAGCCCTGACAAAGCCCCCAGGCTGGTCACACAGAAAAAGCCTGAGGAATACATCCAAACAGAGAGGATGTTAGCCATGCTGACCACCTACACTGTCTCTTTTGATCCCAAAGTGCTACTAACAACCTGATTTTGTTTTTATATCTACTCCATCTTATGATTCTTACCTAGAACCCTTTAAGTCTGCTGCTTATAAAATATTTTTGAGGGGGACTTGGGGTGACATTAAAGCTATTGGCACTTAAATTTGCAGGTAATCAATGTGATAGCCTTCTTTGGATTTACTTTTGAAATTATCGGATACATTTTAAAGCCATCTCTATAGGGCTTTCAAAATTAGTTTACAAAAAAATAAGTTCCCATGCTTTGAATAATTTGGAGGCATTGATTTGATTCTCATTTATTAAATATGAAAAACATATCACGCTGTACCTTTAAAGCATCAATGTATACAAGTGACAGCTTTCAGTCTCTCCTGAAATAAAATGCACAACCTGCTGTTGGTATTACATTCTCTTGGATGACCTACTCATCATTCTTCTTTGGATTATAAATTACAGCATCTCCTTGCTGAAACATGGCAGTCACTCAGCCATTATCTTACATTCAGTCAACTAACTCCTAAGAGGGTTTCTAGATTAATTCAGCCACTCAGCCTATATGCAAATTGATAAAATATTATATCCATTGTAACAGAATTTGTTAGTGGTTTGACTTTTTCACTGAGTATATATTTACCTGCATTAGAATCTTTTTAAAATATATTTTATTGATTTTTTTTTACAGAGAGGAAGGGAGAGGGATAGAGAGTTAGAAACATCAATGACACATATGTAATACCCTTTGTAATGCTTTAAGCAATAAAAAAAAAGAAACATCAATGAGAGAGAGACATTGATCAGCTGCCTCCTGCACACTCCCTATTGGGTATGTGCCCTCAACCAAGGTACATGCCCTTGACTGGAATCGAACCTGGGACCCTTGAGTCTGCAGGCCGACGCTCTATCCACCAAGCCAAACCGGTCAGGGCTGCATTAGAATCTGTTTATCTATACTTCCCATATAGTATTCATGGGCCACATGTATCTATGTGCACTTAACATATTGCTAGTCTCAACTGAGATGTCTGTAGGAGCACACACACACACACCAGTTTAGAGATTTATGAGGGGTAAAAACTGTGTACAATATTTCACAGTGATTACATGTTGGAATGATAAGATTTTTGCAATTGTTGATTAAATACAATCTATCATTAAAATTTCACTTGTTTATTTTTTGATGGGGCTACTGAAATGTTTATAAAGGCAGTTCACATACTATTCTTGCTGGATAGTGCTGCATTCAACAGTAAGCTTCAGGGGGTGGGGGCTGAGCTGCTTCTTGATTTGGTTTATATTCTTAAAGATGGTTCTTTGAATGGTGAACCATTTTCACTGTCTCTACTTCCTTCCTTTGAATTACCCAGAACTCGCTGAAATCAGGTTTTTGTTCTTACCCATTGTAGTGCATCCTCTCAAAAATATTCATAATTACCATTCATATTGGGTTTATAATATACAAACTTTACTCCTCATTTAACAGCCCTTTATACTTGACTGAGCATTGTTGTCAACATTCCTTGAAAAGCTCTATTTCTCCAGGTCCTGTGCTGCTACTCTCTGCTGATTATCTATTTATTTCTCTCATCTCTCTCTTCTCAGTCCTCTTCTTAGATTCATTATTGTCCCTGCCCTAAGGGGTGTTGATTGTTATTTCTCTAAATATATTCTCTCATGTTGTGATCCCTTTCTACATAATGGTTTTAACTTCCACCTATAGATTGAATATTTAGATATATATAAATTACCCCCCAAATCCATCTCTTTTTGATGCCCACAGGGAGAGTTAATGCATGCTGTGTTTAGGCAATAGGCCATATTGAGCCTGGGACAAAGCTCTCAGGTAAGCTGCACAGACACCAGCAGTGGGGATTTAGCTAGAGGTCCCAGAAGCAATAAAGCCTGAGATGCATGGGCAGGGAACCAACAGCATGGCTCACAACCACAACAATCTATTCTTTATGTTTACAGATTTGTGAGTCAACTGATGTTTGGCTGGTACAGTCTGGGTTCAGCTGGAAGTTGCAGGCTGCTGTCTGCTGGCCTTGGCTCCAGCCTGTGGGTTAGATTTGTCTCTTATCTTCTGGGAGGGTCCAAAGGGGATAGGACTGAGTTTCAGAGGATGTGTTCTTCTCATGGCAGGTCACCAGGGAGCAGGTACTAAACTGCACAAGCCACAGAAAGATGCTGCTCTCCATCACAATTTCAGCACCCAAGAGATGATGGCAAAGGACACTTGTCCCACTATGGGAATATTCCAATACTGTGATCCACCATTTCATGATTTTTAATCATGCTCTGAAATGTTCCCTTAGCTCTAACTATTACTACCATTATTATATTACTTAGGCTAGGCTACATTGTGTGAAGTGGCTCTAAAATAGCAGTGGGTCTCAAAAGTAGGTGTCTTATTCCTCAAACTAATGTTCACATGAGTCAGTTATGACTTTGCTCATAAGACCCTCATTTGGTGAACCTCTCTGAGTGAGCAGTCCCCATCAGTAGCTCTGCCTGTCTTCTGGCAAAGAAGAAGGAAAGACATGGTGAATCTCAAACTGGCTCATAAAGCTTTTCCTTGAAAATGGCTCATTACTTCTATCAACATTTCATTACCCAGAGCACAAGCCACGCTGCTTTGAAACTCAACAGGGCAGGGATATATAATTGTCCTGTTAGAAAATGAAGTAATTATGAACAATGCAGTCTGCCATACTTGCCTGAATTCACCCATAGATCACACTTGCAAATTTGATGATTCTTTTTTATTGTGACACTATTACAATGCATTGAATATTATCTTTGAATTTGAGAATGTAATAATAATAATAATAAATAGTAATCTGAATCTGTGTTTTTGGAGTTAAATTTCCAAAAAAGACAGAGAAAGTTTCCTTTGGACCAATCTCTTGCTAAGTATAGTTCTATAAACTAGATTTTTAAGTACATAACTTCCAAATAAACTAAATAGCCAAGAGGAAGTAAATAAGCATTTGGTCTATTTTTCTCATCAAGAAATTGGCCAATTATAAATGTGAGGACTGAAAGACTAAAAAAATTTGAGATTATTCTGCAGAAGCAGAATAGACTTTCCACCCCAAATTTGGTTGGGTGTTGAGACTTATAAACCACACGAACAAAGAAGGTTTATTACTCACATGTAAGGTTTTCTGGAAAGCTCACGAGCAGGTGTGAACGCAGCTTTGAGGAGAGTGGGAAAATGCCAGTTGGATTATATTGTGGTTTGGGGCAGGAATGGGTGAAGGCTCCCATGTTACAGGCTGGGTCCTGTGTAGTTTGAAGTTCCTGCCAATGACCAAGGAGGGGGCACGTGGGCATTAGTTAGCACAGATGTGGAGTGGAAGAGACAGGCATGTAGAGGGGCTTGGAGCAGTCAGCATTCAAATATCAAAAATGAAATTAGACTGGTTAATCTAGCCAAGACAGGTTTCAGGTGGGGTAATGCTGTGTTCGGAACTGTCAAGAGTAGAGGCCCTGGTAAATATCCGGAGAATTGGGTTAGATTTCCAACAAGGTGTAACATGTGAGTAGAGTGAAGCAGAGAGATTGGTCTCATAGACTCTGAAATACAGTGTTGAAACATCTTCATGTCTATGAGGCACAAGGCGATATAGCACATTTAGAGCCCATAGCATAACTGCCTTGGGAAATAAAAGTAAAAATATTTTCTCTAAGAGAGGGTAATCTCATCCACATCTCAAATTATCTCTATATTTTTCATACACAATATCTGATTTGCAATCACAAAGAAGCAGTTATGTAGCCATGTGCTATGTACGACTAGGGGGGAAAAGATGAACCATTGACAATTGTGTCTCAGTCAGCTTGGGCTGCCATAACAAAATACCACATCCTTGGGGCTTAAACAACAAAATGTATTTCTCACAGTTGGTGGGAGTTCAAGATCAAATTTCTAGCTGATTCTGTTACTGGTAAGAGCCCTTTTCCTAGCTTGTAGATAGATGCTTTCTCACTATGTCCTTACATGGTGAACACACACACACACACACACACACACACACACACACACACAAAGAGAGAGAGAGCTATTGTCTCTGGTATGTTATAAGGACACTAATACTATTGGAACAGAGTCCCATCCTTCCAATATCATTTTAACCTAAATTATGAAAAGCCCTATCTCAAAATACAGTCACATTAGGAGCTGGGGCCTTACAGCATATGAATTTTGGGGGACACAAACACTTAGTTTAAAAAATACAGTGTAAGACCAATAAGAGGTCAATATAATAAATTAATAAATATGAATTTTAAAATAACTATGATTAATATGTTCACAAACAAAATTCAAAGACAAAAAAACACAAACCACCCAATTTAAAAATGGGAAAACGACTTCCATAGACATTTCTCCAAAGAAGATACATAAATGGTCAATAAGCATTTGAAAAGATGCTCAACATCATTAATCATGAGAAACGGAATCAAAATCACAATGAGATACCACTGTATACCCATTAGAATGGCTGTTAACAAATAAGCAAACAAACAAACAAACAAGTGTCAGTGGGGATGTAGAAAAATGAGAACCCTGTGCATTTCTGTAGTCATCATGAAAAACAATATATTTTCTTCAAAATACTAAAAGCAGAATTACCATACGATCCAGCAATTTCACTTCTCATCATGTAGCCACAATAATCGAAAGCAGGATCTTGAAGAGATATTTGTAAACCATGCTCACAGCAGCATTATTCACAATCGCCAATAGGTTGGAAGCAACAAAGGTGTCCATCACTGGATGAATGAATAAATAAAATGTGGTCTATACATTCAGTGGAATATTATTTACTCTTAAAAATGAAGGAAATTCTGATATAAGCTAAAACATAGTTGAACCTTTAAGACATTTTGCTAAGTAAAATAAGATAGTCACAAAAAGGAAAATACTCTATGGTTCCACTTATATAAAACTAGTAGCCCTGCGCACAAATCCGTATGCCAGTAGCTCGCTGCCATCCTCTAGCTCTCGGCCTGCTGCCCCGCCTCCCCTCATAGCTTGCTGCCCTGCCCCCTCCGGTAGCTCTCCACCATCGCTTGTAGCTCACTGTCCCACCCTCCTGCTGATCTGTGATCTGGTCATTACGCGGTCAGTTGTTAGGCTTCATGGCATAAAGACCATTTGCATATTACATCTTTATTATATAGGATAATTGGAATAGTCAAATTCATAGAAATAGAGAGTAAAACAGTTGGTTCCAGATGCTGTGATGGGGGTGGTGGGCAAGTGGCAATGGTAGTTATTATTTAATGGATATGGAGTTTGAGATGAAAAATTCTGGAGGTGGATGGTGGTTATATCTGGAAATCCAGATGAATGTACTTAGTTTAAATTGTAGACTTAAACATTGTTGAAATTGTAGCTTTATTGCACATATGTTATACCACAATTAAAATAAATTAAAACAAAAATAATAAAATTCATTATGGATGATTTCTGCACAGAACTAAAAGGGACATAAAATAATTGCATTAAAAAAAACTGAGAGCTTAAAAATACAATAACAGTAATTAAAATAATTGGTGGAATTAACAGCATATTAAAGACAACTGGAGATAGATCTGAAGAATATTTTAAGCCTGAAGCACACAGAGAGAGAGGAGTCAGAAAATAAAAAAAAGGCAAAACATATTATGTACTTTGTTTGTAAAAGCCATATTCTCCATAAAACTGAATAAAGACTTCAAGCCACAGATTTAGAAACCTATACAAACTCCAAACAAGGGAATAAGGTGGAAACCACCTACATTATCCTCATAAAACTGCTGCGAAGTAAACACAGAAAAAAGTCTTATAAATATCCAGATAAGTTATTAACTTCAAAGAAATAATAGTATAACGGAATCTGACTTCTCAAGGGCTGCAATACAAGTCAGAAAACAATGGGGTGATATTGTCAACATGCTGAAAAAAATTTGACAACATATAATTCAATAAAGAAATATATTTTTTTCACAAATGAAGGCAAAATAAAGAAATTTTTGGAAAAGCATAAATGAAGACAGTTGTTTATGACAGACGTGCATTGAAAGAGCATTAGAGGATATTCTTCAAGTAGGAAGAAAATGAGTGGAAGGAAGGTGATACTTATCAACAGGAAGATACTGTTATAAGTAAGACAAAGACTGAAAGTTGGGTATAAAGCAAAACACAACTGCTTAGAAGAGATGCAACACTATATACAGAAAGCAAAAATTATAAATAATAGAATGAAAAAAGCAATCACTGTCTCCCTCCCCCCCAAAAAAACCAAGAAATGTGTAACTACACTGAAATCAGACAAAGTAGACTTTTTTAAGGAAAGATAGAATATAAGAGATAAAAAGAAAAAATTCAAGGTAAAGTACTTAATTTCCCAGGTAAAAGTTTTCACCTTGAAAAACTAGTTGTAATATCAAAATTAAAATGTGTATGCAATAGACTAATCTATAATCCTAATGGTATGTAGGTGACTAATAGAATGAAGAGACAAAATTTAGTATGGATGTAAAATATTTCAACAACATAAAGAACTAACATTTTGTCATTGGACATGAAGAACACTACACCTAGCCATTCCAGGGTTCACATTTCTCCAGCACACAATGGGCATTTACCAAAACTGACCACAGGCTGGGCACATATCAAGTCTCAACAAATATAAGAAGATTCAATTCCTACAGAGGATAGTTTCTATACACAGTAGAATTAAATCATATAATGATAATAAAAACACTTAAAATTCCACATATATTTGAAGAGTAAGCAATACTTTTTGGGACCAATTATGGGTCAAAGATCTATCAGAGTGTGTATAGATCACAATATCAGTGTATTTTGAACTAAATGAAACATTTTTTAAAAATATGACACGAATGCACCCAAAATTGAGATTTAGGGAAAATAAAATATTTAAACAATACATTAAAAAAGCAGAATAGTTTATAAATGGGTATGTTAGCGTTGACTTCAAGAAGCTACAGAGTACAGCAAATTAAACCCATTGTAATTACTACATTTATGGAAGAGAAAACAAACATATATGTTCATCCAAATAATGCCAAAAACAGTTGAGAAAATGAAGCATCAATTTGTGATAAAATTCTACTAGCAAAGCAGGTAATGAACAGAGAGCTCTTTACTATGATAGATTATCTTTAAAACACCATTGTGACTATACTGGTTAATGATGAAAATCTAAACAAATTTCCTGTAATATGAGAAATGAGACATAGATGGAGTGCATTGACTTACCAATTCAAAAAATCATTGTTTCAGAGGTCCAAGTCTATGTAGCAAGGCAAGGAAAAAATAGCAAGCAAACAGAAATTATAAAGGATTAAAGAAAACTGAAATTATTCATAGGTGTCATGTTTACTTTGGGAGAAAATCCAAATGTGTTTCAGGATAAGTAATTAGAATTAAGAAAATTTAACAATGATACTGAGTGGAAGTTGAATATAAAAAATAAATTTCATAAGTGCCAGCATGAAACAATTAAAAAACAATTTTTGGAAAATAAAAGTTTTAAACACTACCATTTACAATGCCAACCAAAGCTCCAAGAACTTATGAATAAATTTAATGAAAGATATAGAAGAACCCACAAAAACTATCATTAAGACAAATGAAGACTTCATTTTAAAAAAAAGTGATTAATATTCCATGTGGATGTTTTGAAAGAGTTTATATTGTAAAAATAGCATCTCACAAAATTAAATCTAGATTTAATGAAATCTCAGTCAATATCTAATTTGGTGTGTGTGTAGTAATTGATAATCTTATTTAACAAATATATGGAAATGTATAAGAGCAATATATCAAAGATAAACTTTAAGAAAAAAATGTCAGGGGAACTTAACTTACCAAGTATCAAGATATTTTAAAGGCACATTGATTAAGACATTATATCATAGATGGACATAGATGAGATATAGATGGACGGCATTGACTCACCAATTCAAAATATCATGTGTAAAGTTCATGGGGATTGCTTTAAATGTGTATATTGCTTTGGGTTATATGGCCATTTTAACTACGTTGATTTTTCCAATTCCTGAACATGAGATATTTTTCCATTTTGTTGTGTCTTTTTCAATCTCTTTTAATGATGCTTTGTAATTTTCAGTATATAGGATTTTCACATCCTTTGTTAAGTTTATTCCTAGGTATTTTATTCTTTTGGTTGCAATTGCAAAAGGAATTGTTTTTTTTGTTTGTTTGTTTTTTCATTTCTTTTTCTGAAGTTATATTGCTTTATACAGAAAGGCAATGGATTTGTGCTCACTGATTTTGTATCTTGCAACTTGACTGTATTTGTGTATTATTTATAACTAGAGGCCCAGTGCATGAAATTTGTGCACGGAGGGAGGTGGGGTGGTGGGTAGGGGAAGTCCTTCAGCCTGGCCTGCACCCTCTCCAATCTGGGACCCCTCGGGGCATGTCCGACAGCCTCTGGCAATCCAGGATTGCTGGCTCCTAACTGCTTGCCTGCCTGCCGGATCGCCCCTAAACCCTCTGCCTTCCTGCTGATCTCCCCTAACCACCTCTGCCTGCCTGCCTGATCACCCCTAACTGCTCCCCTACTGGCTTGGTTGCCCCTAACTGCTCCCCTGTTGGCCTGATTGCCCCTAACCGCCTCTGCCTTGCCCCACACCTGGGACCCAGGATTCCCTCCCTCTGGCTGGCTGTAGGCACCCAGGACCTGGGCCAGTTTTGCCCGGGCTGGCTGCAGCCACAGGAGACCATGGGTGGGCAGCTTCATCCAGGCCACAGCCACAGGCATAGCCGCTGGTGCCCGGGACTGTGGGGTGGGTGGCTTGTTTTTGATGGTTGTTTCAATTTCCTCACTGCTGATTAGTCTATTTAGATTTTCCAATTTTTCATGATTTAGTCTAGGAAGGTTATATATTTCTAGGAACTTACACAATTCTTCTAGGTTATTGAATTTGGTGGCATATAGTGTTTTGTAATAATATAGTATGATCCTTTGTATATCTGTGATGTCTGTGGTGACTTCTCTCTCATTTCTGATTTGTTTGCATGGGTCTTTTCACTTTTTCCCTTATGTCATTTTTTTAAAGAAATAGAATGAGAAATCATCAGATTTGTATGGAACCACAAAGACCCCAAATAGCCAAAGCAATCCTGAGAAAATAGATTGAAGCTTGAGGTATCACATTACCTTACTTCAAATTGCACTACAGAGTTATAATAATCAAAACAGCCTGGTATTGGCAGACAGATCAATGGAACAGAATAGAGATCCCAGCTATAAAACCACGTGTATAAGAACAGGTAATTTTTGACAAAGGAGCCAGAAACACACAATAGAGTAAAGATTGTCTCTTCAATAAATGGTGCTGGGAAACTGTAAAGCCACATGCAAATGAATGAAACTGAATTATAGTTTATCCCAGGTACAAAAATTTAATTTGAAATGAATTAAAGACCTAAATATAAGACCTGAAACAATAAGTTATATACAAGAAAATATAGGTACCAATTATAGACCTTGGTTGTAGAGAACATTTTATGAACTTGACCCCAAAGCAAGGGAAGTAAAGGCAAAAATAAATGAATGGGACTATATCAAACTAAAATCTTCTGCACAGCAAAAGAAACTGATAACAAAACAAAGAGACAGCCAACTAGATGGGAGATGATATTTGCAAAAATAGCTCCAACAAAGGTTTAATTTCCAAAATATATAAAGAACTCATAAAACTCAATGCCAAACAAACAACCCAATAAAAAAAAGTGGGCATATGAACATCCAATAGATATATAAAAAGATGTTCAACCTCACTGGCAATTAGAAAAATGAAAATCAAAACTACAATGGGATATTACTTCACACTTGTTAGAATGGCTACTATCAACAAGACAAACAATAGCAAGTGTTGGAGAGGTTATGGAAACTAGGGAACAATCATCCACTGCTGGTGGGAAGGTAGATTAGTACAACCACCAGAGAAATCAATCTGGTGATTCCTCAAAAAATTAAGAATAGAGCTACCATATGACTCAGCAACCCCTCCCTTGGGTATATACCCAAAAAACTCACAATCATGTAATTGAAAAAATATATGCACCCCTATGTCCATTGCAGCATTATTCACAGTGTCCAAGGCATGGAAACAATCCAAGTGTCCTGTGATTGAAGACTGGATAAAGAAAGTGTGGTATATATACATAATGGAATACTACTCATCCATAAGATAGGATGAGATAGCACCATTTGCAACAACATGGATGGACTTTGAGAATATTATGCTAAGTGAAATAAGTCAGTCAGAAAAAGCGAAGAACCGTATACCTTCACTCAAATGTGGGATATAAAACTGAAACTCATGAACACAAACAACAGTGTGGTGTTTGCCAGAGGGAAGGGGGTGGGGGATATAGGGAACCTTAATATAAGGTGACGGGGAAGATTTGACATTGGGTGGTGGGCATATGGTGCAATATACAGATTTTATAACATAAAAACCCACACCTGAAACCGATATGTTCATGTTCACAAATGTCTCCTCAATAAACTTAATTTTAAAATAAGTGTTGAGCATATCTCTAGTACCGCGCACACACACACACACACACACACACACATGCACACACACAAAGACAGAGTGAAGTTAACATGAGGATAACCAGCTACATGGAATAGAATATGAAATATCAAAAATAACTAAGTAGTTAACTAAACAAAGAAAGAAACAATTAATATTTAAGACATTTAGATTTGACAGAATAACAGAATAACAAAAAAAGAACTCCTTTCAGTAATTAGTGCTTGGTTAATTAGGAAATAAGAATATTTTTAAAAATATATTTTTATTGATTTCAGAGAGGAAGGGAGAGGGAGAGAAACATCAATGATGAGAGAGAATCATTGTTTGGCTTCCTCCTGCATGCCCCCTACTGGGGATGGAGCTCCCAGCATGTACCCTGACTGGGAATCAAACCATGACCTCCTGGTTCATGGGTCAATGCTCATCCACTGAGCCACACTGGCCAGGCAGGAAGAAAGAAGCTTGACCACCACTTTACATACTCCTAAGATAATTCCACATGGATTGTTGACAAAAAATGTGAAAGATAACCGTTAAGCTTTTTCTGCAAATGTCCAGATAGTTCATATATATGGCTCTGCCTGCCATAAGATCTGTTGCAACTGCTCACTTACACTGAGTGGCCAGATTATTATGACCACCTGACATTTGTAAGAAAATTAGCTATAATTTTTGCGCTGAAGTTGCTAGAGGGCCAGACCATTATAAATAGGGAAGCAGGTTGTTTACCACGACAGTAGAAGTGATTTTTTTTCTGAAGATATGGGTAAACAACGCTATTTAACAGCCTTTGAATGTGGGATATATATATATATATATATATATATATATATATATATATATATATATAGTGGCCAGATTATTATGACCACCTGACGTTTGTAAGCAAATTAGCCGTACACTGCATTGTATGGGATATGGAAGCCGAAGGCCTGTTCCAACACCTTTGTTGTATGCAGATACCAAGATAAAACATCTCCAATTCGCACAGGAACACAAGGATTTGACAGTCCAGCATTGGAAAAAAGTCATGTGGTCCGATGGATCACATTTCCAGTTGCATCATGCATATGGCAGAGTGAGAATTTGATGGAAACAGCATGAAAGCATGAACCCCACATGCATGAGTACAACTTTTCAAGCTACTTTGGGGGCAGTGTTATGGTTTGGGGCATGTTTTCCTGGCATGATTTGGGCCCTTTAATTCATGTGGAACAATGTCTGAATAGCACAACATACCCAAGTATCATTGATGATCAGGTTCATCCTATCATGTTGATGGCGTATCCCAATGGAGATGGCTTCTTCCAACAAGACAATGTGCCATGCCACAGTGCTCGTATTGTGCAGGAGTGGTTTCACGAACATGAGGGAAACTTTACCTTGCTTAGGTGGCCCCCACAATCACCAGATCTCAATCCAATTGAGCATTTGTGGGACGAAGTTAAAAGAGCTATCAGGCAGCTGGTTCCACAACCATCAAATCATCAAATCTCACAGAACTGGACAGTGCTATTCATCAGGCATGGTGTCAGATTCCTTGCATCAACTTTCAACATCTCATGGAGTCAATGCCAAGAAGAATTTCCACAGTATTGAAGGCAAAAGGTGACCCAATGAAGTACTGATGGGGTGGTCATTATTTATATATATATCCCACGTTCAAAGAATGTTAAATAGCGTTGTTTACCCATATCTTCAGAAAAAAATCACTTCTATTGTCGTGGTAAACAACCTGCTTCCCTATTTATAATGGTCTGTTCCTCTAGCAACTTCAGCACAAAATTATAGCTAATTTGCCTACAAACATCAGGTTGTCATAATAATCTGACCACTCAGTATATATTAAGTGGATGTATAAGAAAGTTTATAGGACTGTTATCTTTATTAGCAACATCACTAAAACAGCCTAAAAATCTTCTCATATAAAAGGGACATATATAGAGGGGGGGGGAAAGCTGTGGTACATTTATATCATGAAATACTATATGCAGCAGTGAAAAATAAGAATCTCTGTGGTACATCTACACAATGGAATACTATGCTGCTGTAAAAAAAGAAGGAATTCTTACCATTTGCAACAGCATGGATGGAACTGGAGAGCATTATGCTAAGTGAAATAAGCCAGTCAATGAAAGAAAAATACCACATGATCTCACTCATTTATGGATAATAAAGACCATTATAAACTGATGAACAAAAATAGACACAGAGGCAGAACAGCATCGAACAGACTGTCAAACTACAGTGGGAAGGCGGGGGAGGGTTGAGGGGGGGTAAGAGATCAACCAAAATACTTGTATGCATGCATATAAGCATAACCAATGGACACAAGACACTGGGGGGTAGGGGAGGCTGGGGGAAGGTCAAGGGGGTGGGGGATGGATACCTATGTAATACTTTTTGTAATACTTTAAGCAATAAAACAATTTTTTTTTAAAAAAAAGAATTGTTAAAAAAATAAGAATCTCTTACCCTTTAGACAGCAAGGAGGGACCTGTAGAGTATCGTCTAAGTGAAATGAGTCAGTCAGATAAAGACAAGTCTCACATGATCTCACTCATGTGTGGATCTAATTAACAAAATAAACTGATGAATGGAGTGGATCCAGAGACATGGAAACATGGAACAGAGTGAGGAATTTTAGAGGGAAGGCAGGGCAAAGAGGGCGGGTGGCAAGTAATCAACCAAAGACCTTGTATACATGTATTCATAACCCATGAATGCAGACAGTGGGATGGTAAGGGCCTGTGGTCGAGGGCAGGGGTGGGCTGGAGGGGTTCGATGTGGCAAAAAAAGGGACATATGTAATATTTTCAACAATAAAGTTTTAAAAATAAAATAAAAATAAAAGGGACATATGTAGAAAAATGAAATATTATATAGAACTGAAAATGAACACATAATGCTATATAAACATTAAATAATTAAATATTAACATATTTAATGTGAATGAAAGAACAAAAAACAAAATATATATGGTATGATTTTAAAACAGGCCAAATTAATCACTAACTAATTTTGGAAATAGATTGGAGTGATGATTAGGAGAGAAAATTTGGGATGTTTGATATACTATTTATGGATCTGTATGGCGTTTTCACTCTGCAATAATTTCTCTAGAAGTGTATCTTGATTTGTGCATTTTTCTGTTAAATTGCATTTATTCTTTATGAGAAATGGATATATATTATTTTTTCCAATATTCCTTAGAGTTAAAATATCCAACTACTTTAGCTCTGAGGCTGGATTTTACAGTGGCTCAGACCACAATCTCTAAAGCCAGAATTCTCAAATTCAAATCCTGGCTCTGCTTTGCACTAAGAATATGACCTTGGGCAAGTTAATTGATTTTTTTGTGCTTCAGTTTCCTTAACTTCAATGAAAAGAATAACGTCATGATTTTTGTTGAGAACTGCATGCCATCACATAGAGCAGGGCACATAGGAGGCAATACATTTTGGTAGAAGTTTCTGCATTTCAATTCTCAAACATATTTTATTCTTACCAGACTGTAATCTTGAATATATGTGTTGTCAATTCTTATGGTCTTATCGTTATAGGAACATTACCCAATAGTCATTACCTAAATGTAATAATTATTGAAACATTGAAAAATTTTAAGAAATGATGAAGTTTGCTATTTAATAATCTCCAATTTCATTAAAGCTTATTTACATAAATGTGTGTGCTTTCATGTTTCATTTTTGGTTTATAAATCTCTGACATAAATTAGGTTAGAAAATAAGAGAAGATCATTTTCTCCCCATATTTTGTTCTTATTTTGTGTGGGAGTGGTAACCTATGCTGTTCAGTAAGCAGCACATGGGAAGATGGGGGTTACAAGAAGCATGCCAGCTTCCTCTTCAGTTTGGTGTCCCGAAAATGAGCCATTCAGCAGCAGTGAGCAGCAGGCTTTGGTTGGCAAAGTGTACATTTCTTCCTTAGAGTCACTCTGATCTTATTTAAATTTTGGAGAATATTCTCTTTTATTTAATATGAGAAAGGGTGCTTTACTTTTTTAGCTACTGGTGAACATACAATAAATCAACTGTGTTGGTGAACTAACAATGTTAGTAGAAAATTATAAGGATAATAGGGCAGTTAACCAAGCAATTTAGACCCTAGGAACTCATTGATTTACTTTAACATCTCAGTTGACCATTCAACCTAGTTTATGTTGAGTGTGCACTCATTTTCTAGAGTGTTTCGGAGTCCTGGCCAGTAGCTCAGTTGGTTAGATTGTTGTCCTGATATGCCAAGGTGGCAGGTTCCATCTCTGGTCAGGGTACATACAAGAAGCAACCAATGAATTCATAAATAAGTAGAACAACAAATTGATGTTTCTCTCTCCCCCCCTTTCTCTCTCTCTAAAATCAATTTTAAAAAAGGAGTATTTTGGCAACCTACAACAAGAGCAAACAGCAGCAACTATCAACAAATCAATAGAAGAAACAATCTGAGTATTCTAGTAGAAAAAGAGGTGAAGGGTGGTATGAAGAGAGGTATCTACAAGGCTGACTCCATTTGGGGTACCCCAACCCAGACTTGAAAAATCAGTAATAAGCATAGATGACAGGATAAGAAATATGAAAAGCAAATCTGGTCTACTTTACCATTTTACCTAGGATCAGCCCTGGCTTTGTGCCTAAGGCTTTTTAAAAAGATATGAAGCATTAAAATTACTAATTATAAGCACACTTTAAAGCATTCCATAAGGTCTTTATAATTACACAAATGCAGACAAACTTTCTAATTGCTGCTATGGGATCCTGTGGTGTCAAATATTGTATGAAACCACGGTACTAGCATTTTAGTTACTTATGCAAAAACCACATCTGCAATTGATAGAAATATTTATCAGTGTGCTCACTAAAATGAAAAAGCATTGAAGCAAGTAATAACATTTAAAACAAATAGGAAAGCCCAAATGAAAATGAAGTATTTGAATAATTACACAGTGTGTAGCCCAGAATAAATGATATCAAAATCCACTTGTGTTTCAAATCAATAACACTGAAATGTGACAGAATCTTGATGATACTGTATGACAAAAATTTAATCCATAAAAATATACTTGTAAAACATTTCCAGACAATGGGATATTTGCAAATTCTTTTTAGTGTGAAACAATTGGCTTCTGGAAATGATTCTTTTTTTTCATAGTTTATTAGCGTATATAATTCATACATTCTGAATTAAGGTTCCAGTGTTTCATGTTTGTTTCTTAAAGACTGGATGGAGTTATAAGTTCACATTGAATTTGGTAGGCTGCTAAAGATATTTTCAGAGTCTTGCAGTCAGATACATGATCATTGTGTGTATCTGTTGTTTAGTTAAATTTAGAATGTTCACAATCATATAGGGTGTCCCCAAATTCAGGCAAGAAGTAATTTTGATAGAAAACACAGGTTTATAATTAAAAATTTAAATTTTTTATTGATTCATAAAGTATACAGTATAGGGTTACATATAGAATAGCACATCGGGTAAATGGCCTCCACGGCTTTGCTGGCACATACTCAAAGCCGTGGTCTTCATTGGTCTTCATTGTCCCTGCTCCTGGGCCATATTGGTACTTGGTAATGCTTATCAAATTTAAGGGATTGAAATCAAAGGGCAACAGATATTAGAATCTGATTCAATAAACCAAGTAAAATTAGGCTTTTATTTTTTGTTGTTGTTGTTGTTAATGCTCACGCAAAATTCAAATCTTGCGTGAATTTTGGGACACCCTATATATGGGTCCTCTTCTTGGTTGTGCGTCCTAAAGTGTTTCAAGTAACTTCAGGTTAGCGGTTTCTAGCATTCTGACTCATTCAGTCATTCATTCACCTAGTCCTCAGAGAATTTATCATCATGCATCCAAGAAATTGCAGAGGCCTCCTATTTCATTCAACCAATGTGTTAGGATTCATAGGAAAGGATAACAGGAAAAGGACCATGTCCTAATGATAGTGTCTAGTGGGGAAAACACATTTGCAAGTTTGTCTAAATACTTCTGTGGTTGGATATCAACATTCAGGGACTAGCTTATATCCTCAAAAAGAGTTTTGAATTTCAGAACTTTGAGATAAATACCTATATTATCTGGCATGGAAAATAGTTGAACCAGAATCTTAATGTGAGTGGCAGGTGGCCTAGGTCAGTTTCCAGAGGCTAGACATGCAGGGACATGACAGGAGTTCTGGAGCTTCCTGCAGGAGTAAAGACAGTAGAAGCTAAGGCATTGTGTTAACTGGTAGCTGGCAACATGTGAGTACGGATACCCTGTGAAGTACTTCAGCTGGACCTTAATGTGGTGTGGTCATTGTCAAGTTTTTTCCTCCATTTTTTTTGAAGGATGATTGCCAAATAGAAATTGTATACATGTAGTAGTAAGGTGTACAACATGATGTTTGATATATGTATACATTATAAAACTAGTGGTCCAGTGCATGAAATTTGTGCATGGGAGTGGTGGTGTCCCTCAGCCTGGCCTGCACCCTCTCCAATCTAGGACCCCTCAGGCGATGTCCAACTGCCGGTGTAGGCCCGATTCCTGCCTGCCTGCCTGCTCGCCCCTAACCACTCTGCATGCTGGCCTGCTTGCCCCCAACTGCCCCCCAATGCCATCCTGCTCACCCCCAACTGCCCCTCCCAGCCAGCCTTATGGCCCCCAACTGACCTCCCCTGCCGGCCTCATGGCCCCCAACTGCCCCCCACCCCTGCCGCTGGCCTGCTCACCCCCAACTGCCCTCCCCTCCTGGCCTGATCACCCCTAACCCCTCTGCCTTGGCCCTGCCACCATGGCTTTGTCCGAAAGGATGTCTGGAAGGTCTCCTGGTCTAAATAGCATATTACCCTTTTATTAGTATAGATGATCACTACATTCGAGCTCATTAATACTTTCATTACCTCCCATAGTTACCATTTTGGTGCATGTGTGTAGTGAGAACATTTAACATCTACTTTCTTAGAAAATTTCAAGGACAAAATGTAATATTAACTACAGTCACCATGCTGTAATTTGGACTCTTTTCCCAACATCTCCCCAGTTCCCTCCACACCAGCCCCTGGTAACAGCTGATCTGTTTTTATAAGTTTGGCTTTTTTAGATCCACATATAAGTGAAGTCATGCAGTACATATTTGTCTTTCTCTGACTTGTATCACTTAACGTAATGATTTCAAGGTCCATTCATGTTGTCATAAATGGCACAACTTTCTTCTTTTTTATGGCTGAATAATGTTCCATTATATTTCCAGTATAACATTTTTTTTATCCATTTATCTGTTGAGGGACTCTTAGGTTGTTTCCATATCTTGACTATAGTGAATAATGCTGACATGAACATGGGTTTCAGGTATATTTTTTAAAATATGATTTCAATTCTTTTAGATAAATACTCGTGCGATTTCTGGGTCATATGGCAGTTCCATTTTTAATTCTTCAAGGGACATTCATACTGTCTCCATAGTGACTGCACCACTTTATATTGCCAACAACAGTGCTCAAGTGTTCTCTTTTCTTCACATCCTTGCCAACGCATACCTCTTGTCTTTTTGATGAATGGACATTCTGACAAGTGTCAGATAACATCTCATTGTGGCTTGATTTTCATTTCCCCAATTATTGTGATGTTGAGCACCTTCTCTTGTACCTGTTGGATAAGACTTCATGTCTTATGACTGACACTCCATTGGTAATTTCCCCATCACCCTGAACTTTTTTCACATAGTTCTTTCTTTATTACATCAAGGATTCTTAACAACTCTAACAGCCCTCAATAAGTTAACAGGTCCCTTGTCTTGTATTTGTGCATGTAAGTTATTTCCATTTGTCAGCTGAAACCTTTGAGACCCTGAGAAGTTGCTGGTGTCTCACGGTCACACAACCAAGTTCTAATGGTGAGAGTTCCAGATTCTGGGTCCCCAGAATAGAAGCCTACTGCCCTTTGGGTTGTGAGGTAATGGGTGGGCCGGATAAAAGGCATGGCTGTGGAGAACTCAGCCTGGTGATCATAAGTCAGGAAAGTGTGTGAATTAGCTGGCTAGGGCTGCCATAATAAAGTACCACAAAGTGGGTGAATTAAAGCAATGGGACTTGATTGTCTCAGCTTCTGGAAGCTAGGCATTGAATATCTCCGCGGGGTTGGTTTCTTTAGAGGTCTGTGAGGGCAAGTCTGTTCCAGGCCTCTCCTAGTACTTGGTGGTGGCTTCAAACTTCAGCTCCCTGGCTTGTAGATGCTTCTCTCTGATAGCACATCTTTACCTGATGTTTTTCCCCTTGTCTCTTCTCTGTACCCAAATCTCCTTTTTTATAAGGACATGGGCATATTGGATTAGGGCCCACCCTAGTAACCTCATCTTAACTTGATATTTCTCTAAATACCCTATTTCCTAATAAGGTCACATTCTGAGGTTCTGGGGTGAGGATGCCAACATCTTTTTTAAAATTACAGTTTATATTCAATATTAGTTTCATATGTACAGCATAGTGGTTAGAAAATCATGTTCTTTACAGAGAGGTCCCCTCGATGTTTCAAGTACCCATCTAACCCATACATAGTTATCATGATATGATTGACTATATTCCCTATGCTGTAATCTACATCTCTGTTACTATTATGTAACTACCAATTTGAACATCTTAATCCCTTCACCAGCCTCCCAACCTTCCTCCCCTCTGACAACTGTCAGTCTGTTTTCTGTATCTATGAGTCTGTTTCTATTTTGTTTATTTTGTTCTTTAGATCTTCTTTAAGGGACACATTTCCACCCATCAGAGTATCTCTCTTCTAACTCGATTCCCTAAAACTCTGGAGTTCAATGTATAATTACAAGAGTTCTTTACTGCAGCAAAGAGGATCTGCAGTCCAGCATTTGCAAGGTAGAGAAAGGCTTGGATTGTGAACACAGACACAGGATAAGCACACACAGTAAACACCGTGAAAGCTCTGGAGACACCCACCTGTAATTTAGTTTTCAGATCTCAGCTTTCTTGCCAATCCTCAGCTTTCTGTGTGGCTGTGCTCATCCCTTCCTTTCTCAGGCTACATGGTGCCTTTGTTCAGCACAGCGGCCCTTCCACTCCTCAGTGCCAGCGAGCCCTGGCCGGCACCCAGCAAACACAGCTCAGCTCAGCAGCAATGGTCTGGCTCTAGCTTCCAGGCACCTTTAACTGTCTTCTCAGATAGGACAGGTGAGTAGAAGTAGTCGAAAAATAAAGAAGTAATTTCTTAGGGCCCAAAGGCCATTATATCTGGGCAAGAAGTAGCTAGTCAAAAAAAGGGTGAAAGTCTTTAAATGTCCAGATTTGGGAATTATTTAAAATGAGAGGAAACTGCATGCATTCTGAGGGGGTACTCTAAATGCAGGGGTGATTTTTCTCTTAAGTCCCAAAAATGGTCATTCAGTCAATAGAAAATAGTGGCATCCAGTGGTCAAACCTATGCAGAAGTATTTTATTGTTTACACAACTATGCTAGATGGCTTTGGGAGTGAAGTAAGTGTATGTAAAGCACATATATGCTCACATGATGCTTCGACTGTAGTTAATAACTGTAATAGCATGTCAGTTACACCTAACCACAAATTTAAATGCCAGTTAGTATTATATAGCCTCTATGTTATAAAGTATTTTCAGGGAAGGTAGGTTGGTGATGGCAGAGATGAGCCTTATCTGTGCTTTGAGCAATGGGTAGGTTTTGAGGACAACAAGAAAGAAGATTCCAAATAGGAGAATATGCTGAGTAAAGAGAGGAAGGGGCTAACTTTAGGAATTTAATATCTCAGTTTTTTCTGAGCCCTTATCTGCTTGTAGTGGGAATCAGCACAAGAATGTATTTTCTATTCTATTGGTATATGGGATTTTTCCCCTTTAACATGCCAAGAAGAATTGTGGCCTAGTTTCAGTTGGTATCCCCACCGGCCATGTGTTGCAACAGGTGTTGATATAAATTTCCACTTGTAAGAGTCAGGTATGCGCTCCAGCGTGGGATAGACTGGGCATGTTATAGTTCTATCCCTTACTGGGCGGTGCGACCTTAAGCAATTAACTTTACAGACTTCATCTCCAATGCAATTAATGCTGCACTCACAAATGGATCTGCAGTCTGGCATTTGCAAGGTAGAGAAAGGCTTGGATTGTGAACACAGACCCAGGATAAGCACACACACAGTAAACACCATGAAAGCTCTGGAGAAATTTGCTTGGGATTTCTCAAATTAGAACCAACCACTTCCAACCCATATCACAGATGCTGCATCTCAGATTTGTTTTCATGGCCTTGAGTGATATGCTGGGATAATGGCTAGACAAATGCACTGGCATTTTAGATTTAAAAACTCTTAGTTAGGGTTTAAAAGGCATAGTATGTCTTCATCAGACTTATCTTACGGTCTATACATTTTAAATTTCATTAATGATAAGAATGACTTATCTGCAATTTGAAAGTTTAAATATTTCTGAAAGCCAAAAGTTTTTACTTTTTATAAGTTGGAGTACAACCATTTTTAGAGACTAAACTAAACCTGACTTGACATGAGACTAATGATAGTCTTTTCCTTTAACCTTACTTTCTGTAATCATTTAGACATGCCACTGCCATGTAATATGTGTTTGATCATGTGATGCTCCTTTATGCTGAGTTCATAACCTTATATATGGTCTCTGCACATCACTATCCTTCTGAAGTTCTGACAATTCTGAATACCAAAACATATAATATTAGAAGGCCCGTGCACAAAAATTTGTGCACTGGCAGGAAAGGGGGGTCCCTCAGTCCAACCTGTGCCCTCTCACAGATCACGCTGCCTCTCACCCTGCCCGCCCCGCCCACCCCGCCCAAGACACGGCAGGCCAGGATCTCAACTTAGGCGGCCCAGCGGGATCTGCCTGCAGTATGCAAATTAGCCGCCATCTTTGTCCAATGGGAGGCGTAGCGAAGATACGGTCAATTTCAATTTTTGTCTATTATTAGATTAGATGTGGCCTAAAGACTTTTAGATAATGGATTGTGAAACACTAAAACTGTCTTATAATTTTTGAAACAATACATTTTAGCACAGATAAAACTTGTAAGTTATAAAAAACAAACATATAGACCTGAGTATGGTCAGATTCTGACCCAGCAAAGATTAAGGCACCTGGAAAATTATGAGGGTTGGTGGGGGGGAGGGTGGATCTCAGCAATGTTTCTGCTTATCTGTCTTAAGGCTCTATCCTCCAGCTGCCATCCTCATGGCAAGTACATTTTACCTGCAGGAAACAGGGTGGGTGCTGATGTACTATAATAATAGCAACATGTTTGGATGTACATTACATATGGTCACCCCCAAGGAAATTTAAGAAAATTAATCATTCTTACACTTTGTCTTAAGATTATGTCTAAGAATTTGTGTCAAGTTGGTGACAGAAAAATGGAAACCATTTTGCAGAATTAGCAATCAGCTGAAGTTTAGCCCCACCTCTCAACATGTACCACAGTAACCTCTGTGGCAAACGCCACAGATAGGACAAGAAGGCTTGCTATCATTCATTTTATTCATAATTTATTAAAGGCTTAGCTAGTTCCATTAAAATGAAAAATAAAATACACAAAGTTTGGACAAGGAAAATATTTTATAAGAACCCCAAATATTTTACAGATATACCAGAATTAATGAGATCTTAGTATCATTCTTATATAGAAGTTCAATATTCAAAGTTAATAGCATCCATAAACAAAAAATCTATATAACACCAACACACAAATTAAAGTACTTTAAGATTTGTAATTTTCAATATCATTGAAAATATGAGGAACCTGTACAATATATTAATATAAAATATATATTCATCATTATTGAAATTTGTTAAAAATACTCATCCTAATATATAAAGAGCTTGGGTCCATCACAACTGAAATGTCCAGACAGATGACCAAACACCAGGCTAGGATACGGGCCGGCATGGCAGAAGTCAGTCCTGGGTCCCAGCGGCATAGGGGAAGTCAGTCCTGGGTCCCAGAAGCACAGCATAAGTCAGTCCTGGGTCCCCGCGGCCCACAGCAGGAGTCAGTCCTGGGTCCTGGAGGCCCATGGTGGGAGTCGGTCCTGGGTCCCGGCCACCCGTGGTGCAGCAGCGAGAGGGAGCTATGGGCCCCGACCACCCACAGCACAGCAGCAGGAGGGAGCTATGGGAAAGAAGCCATGCTGCCATCAGACTGGCCTCTTGGTCCCTCCCCAGGAGGGAGCTGTGGGAAAGGAGCCATGCTGCCATCAGACTGGCCTCTTGGTCCCTTTCCCCTGACCTGCAGGCCCGGGCAACCAGAGCCATGCTGAGATGGGACTGGACTCTACCTGAGGGGTCCCGGATTGTGAGAGCTGGCAGGCTGGGCTGAGAGACCCCCCCATCCCCCTGAGTGCATGAATTTTCATGCACCAGGCCTCTAGTTTAATATGAAAGTCAATGCTCACGGACAAAAGACTCAAAAATAAGTGTACATAAGTTATTTAAAAATTGATCTGTAGATTAATGCAATTCCAGAGATTAAACCTATTTCAGAGAGATTTCTATAATGGTACACAAAAGATTCTTACCTGTTTTAGTTAGATTAGGCTGACATATCAAAATACTGTAGAATGAGTAGCTTAAATAGCAGAAATTTATTTCTTATAATTCAGATACTGAAGTTTGGAATCAGGGTGCCACCATGACTAGATTTTGGTGCTGACTCTCTTCCTGGCTTGCAGACAATGCCTGCTCACTATGTCTTCACATGGGAGAGAGAGAGAGAGAGCGAGAGAGAGAGAGAGGTCTGGTGTCTCATGTTCTATCAGATTAAGACCACACCATTCTGACTTCATTTACCTAACTAGAGGCCCAGTGCATAAAATTTGTGCATGGGTAGAGTTCCTAGGCCTGGCTGGAGATCAGGACTGATCAGGTTTCCCCCCTCAACTCCCCGCCTCCTCCTTCAGCACCCTGCAGCCACCGCTGGTTGCCTGACATGTTCCAGGCCACTCCCTGGTGGTCAGTGCATGTCATAGCAAGCAATCAAACTCCCTGTCTCCCAGTCTAATTCCCAAGGGTTAACTTTGCATATTAGCCTTTTATACATATAGATTATCACTTAAAAGCACTGTCTCCAAATATACTTGCTTTGAAAGTTAGAGCTTCAACATATGACTTTTGAGAGGAAACAATTTGGTCTATAGCATTACCTATGAAAAGCAGTTTGCTTACTTCTCTAATTATGAGTTTCCTAATATACATATAAAGTGGATTCAATAGTTTACCTTATAAGATTATGGTGAAAATTATGGCCAAAATTAAATGATGCTCAACAAACATTACCTTTGCAATTTTCTCCTTTTATGCACCTAGAAATCATTATGTTTTTGATTTACATAACATACAGTGGGGCATTACACAAATCCATGTTATTTTTGTGAAAGAAGATTTATAGATTGCAAGGCAGAAAGTAGCAGCTATTTTAAAAGGATATGTATTAACAAATTTTATACCATTTAATATCAAAGGTTGGCATAAAAAAAGATGGATTTTTAAAGAAAGGTAACACTTTTTAAAGAAAATATTATTTAATCCTACTACCTCTAATCATATTACACTATATTGCTAAACTGTAAAGCAGTGCTAAGTGAAAGTTTTAAATACCTTTCTATTTAAAAAATGTGATGTAATAACTATATTAAAAGCTTGAATTTTAAATAATATATTTGAAATCTTGAAAGTACAGATTAGTAATATCAAAATACTGATATAAAACATGTACAAAATTTAAATCTTAAAATTTATATACATATTAAACATTATTTATACATAATAAAGTATTATGTGATTTAAAAAGAGTGCTTTATATACCATGTATATTAATTCTTAATAGTTTAGAAGTAACATTAGTATAATACTTTGCCTAAGACTATGAAAATATCTAAATTTTAAAGCTCTGAGCTCCATTAATTGGTCTCAGGTTCTATAGTTAGCCAAAATAGCATCTTAAGTGCCTGAAATGACCAGGCTGTGGGCACACATCAATGAAAACCTAAGATAAGTGCCAAAGTATTTGCATATTTCAGTCATTGAAAAAAGGTTATATAATTTAACACATGCCTTATAGGCAGACTACATAAAGACAAGCCAATGGGAAAAAATGGATAATGACTTGAATATACAGTTTATTAAAACGATATTAACATGGCCTACAGATGAAAAGGTGCTCAATTTCATCAATTATCATAGAAATGCAAATTATAACCATGATAAAATATCTCTGCATACACACAAGAAAGGCTAAAACAAAAAAGACACATAATTAATGAGAGTATGAAGCCTACAGAACCCTCCTACATTGCTAAAGAGAGCATAATTTTGATTAACCAGTTTGGAAATATGTTTGACAATATCTAGTAGAACCTATGTACCCAATATCCCAGCCAACCAAAGGCTTACATAAGACCGCTCATGATGTCACTACATAAAATAGCTTCAAAGTGGGAACTACTAAAATGCCATCAACAGTAGAATGGATAAATGAGTTGTGGTACATTTGCATCATGGAACTGAAAAGAAAAAAAAATTATTTAACACTAAAATCTCATGTAAATCTAACAAAAATATTGAAAAAAATTAAACATTTAAAAAAGGTATACCATATGGTTTCATTTACAGAAAGTTTTAAGGAAGCGTATTAATCTATGATATTAGAAATTAAGAGACACAGTTCTTGGCAGGGCTAGTCTCTAGATGGAAGCACAGGGTTTCTTCTAAAACACTGGTGTGCTCTGTACTTCCATCTGGAATGTGGTTATGCAGGCGTGTTCGTTTTCTAAATATTTATCAAGCTGTCTACTTATGATATGTACAGTTTCCCACATGTATTTTATACTCAAATAAAAATATTTCTTTAGAGGAGTATGTGTCTTATTGAATGGCTTGACAAATATTGAAAAGTCAAGAAACATTCTCCACTTAAAAATAATGTAGTCAAATGGCTGACTTCTGCCTGGTTTCTCAGGGAGAAGGGGTGTCTCTGACCCTACAACAAAGGGACAAGAGTGCCTACCCCTCCCCATCCCATCTTATGACAATAATTTGGGTCTGACAAACAGATTTTTGTAGTTATAAAGAAAAAACGTTAAAATAAAATAAGAATAATTTTATAACTACATTTAACTTAATTTCCAAGAAGTCTATCTTGAAAGTTATTACATAGATTGGTGATACTATCGCAACTTTATTGCAAAATCACACACCAACACAAACCTCACTTTGCAAAGTAATGCATGCTATTCTGAAACAGGTGTTTTTGAGGACAGCAAGTCATTTCTCATTTGTATTTTTACAAACTCAATCTTGGTTTGTCATGCATATTGACGAGAAAGAACAAAGGAAGAAGCTTATGAGCATCACTTTCATTTACTACAGAAGCCATGGTTCTTTCTTCATACCCATTATTCTTAAACATTCTGGAAATGGTTCTCCCAGTGCGTTTTCCAGCTTTGTTTGAGAGTGCACCTCTGTGGTCACACAGGTTTTCTGATGTCTGTCCATCTCTTGGTAAGCTTAGTATGCTAATACAGTGTATAAACCATTGTCACCTTCCTCACTTTGACTATTCCTCCAAGATAAGAATATCTCTTTCACTTTAGACAACTCACACTTTCTTAATTTGCCCAATACAGCCACACATTCAAAGCCTAAAATGTGAAAACAAAGCAACAATATGGTGACTAATTACACGTGTCTAGTTTGTGGTAATTAGTTGTGAAGGGCATTTATTTAACATGCCCCCTCTGAAGCAATAGAACATGATTGCAAATGACATGTGTGACGTCCAGCAGTTTTTATCCCCCCAAAATGTTTGCAGATATTATACTGGGAAGTGGGGACATGGAGGAAAAGTGACAGCTCCCGTCACTTAATGAGACATTTATTAAGAAACTAGGATGGATAATAAGCTGCAAATTAGCCATAATATAAGTAATCAGCAGAGATGTCACATTGGTAGAGGAAAAATGATAAACAACCAAATGCTCATCCCTGTCTTATCAAAAAGTACCTGCAGTTCATTATCGACAATAATTTACTGGAATCCCAAGGTGTAGTCAGAGGAAGTGTGTTTTTTGTGTTTTTTTAAAAAAGTGCATTCACCAGTACTGGCCTATGTCATCTCAATGTATATTTCATAGATTCCTTTAATCACACCTTTGAGGTTTATAATTTTACCCAAGTATCATGGGTCATAAGTTATAAAGTATCGGTAGACTCGGAGACTTCAGGATGTGACGATAAAAGTTAAAGAAATTATATTCTAGGAAGAAAAATCAATACTATAAATATTTCCAAGTACTCCCAATGGGTTCATGAACTTATTGGGAAAGAACTCACTAATTGCAATTATTATAGAATTCTGGAGTATGCATACACACCCAATAATAATATAGAAGGAAGAGACATATAATGAGTGCTTAAAATCCTTATTTTAACTTTAAAAGAGTTTGAGTAAGGTTAAGGTGTTCTAGAATGACAGAAAATGTCACAGGTACATTTCTAAATTTCACAAAAACTTGATCAATATTTTTGAGACATACATGTTTCAGTTGCTGAATCTGTGAGAAGCTGTTAAAGTTGTCCTCAAAGTGTTTACATCTTGAAAAATCATCTTATTTATATCAGGCAAATTTCCCATCTGTTTGCATTATGAGGTTACTCAAGATAATAAGTATTTCATTCTGTTCTTCCTTCCAACCTAAGCATTTGACATGGAGCCAGAAAGATAAAAATAAATTAGTAAGTACATTGATAATTTTTGTCGTAATATCTTGGATATGGAGACAAGAGAGTGCTTTAGTAATCACCATATCCAGCTTTTCGCCAAATGAAATTTATATTTCTAGAAAGATCTTTATGCAAGTTGAACATTCCCAAAGGTTCCAACACAGAGATATCAAATAGATATTAATTTACTGAAAGTATAAGCAAAGGAAGGAAGGCAGGAAAAAAAGAGGAAGGGACAAATAAGTAAACATTAATTAGGTGAAGTAGCAATCACAGAACAATATTTTGTCTTAAAGTTTCCAGCCCAGTCAGTGTGGCACAATGGTTGAGCAACGACTTATGAACTAGAAAAGAGGTCATGATTCGATTTCCCAGTCAGGGCACATGCCCGGATTGAGGGCTCAGTCCCTAGTATGGGGCATGCAGGTGGCAGCCAATCAATGATTGTCTCTCATCATTGATGTTTCTGTCTCTCTCTCCCTCTCCCTTCCTCTCTAAAATCAATAAAATGTTTGTTTGTTTTTTAAAAGAAGTTTCCAGAATCCAGGGGATCACTGAAATGCAAATATCTGAAACCAGCTTGATATATTCCATTTTTTGCACATGTTATAGGCCTCCATGTCTACCCATTATTGAATCATCACATATTATGTAATCCTAAAATCAAATTTTTAAACATTGTCTTTATGTTCACTATATGATCACTGATCAGTATTTTCTTCTTAGACCCACCTGAATAAAACATTCAAAAGGTTTCATGCTAAAATTCCATCTTTTCTTCCAGTATTCTTAAAGGACCATTACAAATGAAATGGAATTATATAATAAAATGTAGAAGAGAAATGTTTATGTATTACATACAATCTCATTTAAATACTTACATGAAAACAAACATCATATAATATCATCTACACTAATAAAAGAGAAACATGGTAATTAGCGTACGACTGCTACCCTTCCCATTGGCTAATCAGCATATCCTTATGCAAATTAACTCTCAGCCAAGATGGCGGCCGGCAGCCATGCACTGAAGCGAGCAGGGAGGCTTGCTTGCTCCAGTGACAGCGAACTCCAACGTTCCCCGCCTGCCGCTGCCGGGCTCTCAGCTGCAACTCTAAGCAACTATGTACTATGTTGCAAATAAGAAGCTAAACAAAACCCCAGAAACCAGCCGGACTGAAAGCCAGCCGGACCGCAACATTGTATCGATGTTTTCAGCAGCGAGGCCTCAGAGCTAAAGCTGGCCCAGAATAAAAAAAAAACAAAAACAAGGAGCGGTTGGGAGCTTCAGTCATTCGCCAACGTGAAAACAGCCCTCAGCCCCTCACCCAGACTGGCCAGGCACCCCAGTGGGAACCCCCACCCTGATCCAGGACACCCTTCAGGGCAAACCAGCCAGCCCCTACCCATGCACCAGGCCTCTATTCTATATAGTAAAAGGGTAATATGCCTCCCGGAACCGGGATCAGCAGAGCAGCGAGGCTCCTGGCACCGGGATCAGTGTGACAGGGGGCAGCGCCCAAACCCCCTGATTGCCCTGCGGCGCTGTGAGTGACAGGGGCGGGGCCACAACCTCCCTATCCGCCCTGCTCTGTTCGTGACAGGGGAAGGCGCCCCAACCCCCTGATCATCCCTGCTCTGTGCCTGATAGGGGG
>NW_005871095.1:6223456-6290956 GCF_000147115.1 Myotis lucifugus
TCAAGGCAGGGTCGATAGGGAAGTTGTGGCGCCACCCCCTGTCACGCACAGAGCAGGGCCGATCAGGGGGTTGGGCCGCTGCCCCCTGTCACTCACAGAGGCAGGGTTCGATCAGGGGGTTGGAGAGCTCCCTTCTGTCACGCACAGAGCAGGCCCCATCAGGGGGTTTGAGAAGCTCCCCCTGTCACACACAGAGCAGGGCGGATCAGGGGTTGGGGCGCTGCACCCTGTCACACTCAGGGCAGGGCCAATTGGGAGGTTATGGCTCTACCCTGTCACACACCGAGCAAGGCCCGTGGAGGGGGATTGGGGCGCCACCCTCTATCACCCACAGAGCAGGGCCAATCAGGGGGTTGGGGCGCCGCCACTGTCACACTCAGGGCAGGGCCGATGGAGAGGTTATGGCTCTACCCCGTCACACACAGAGAGGGCCCATGGGGGGGGGGCGGTGTTGGGGCGCCGCACACTGTCACACACAGAGCAGGGCCGATCAGGGGGTTGGTGCGCTGCACCCTGTCAAACACAGAGCTGCAGGGCAATCAGGGGTTTGGGGAGCTCCCCCCTATCAGGCACAGAGCAGGGCTGATCAGAGGGTTGGGGCGCCTTCCCCTGTCACGAACAGAGCAGGGCAGATAGGGAAGTTGTGGCCCCGCCCCCTGTCACACACAGAGCCACAGAGCGATCAGGGGGTTTGGGCGCTGCCCCCTGTCATGCTGATCCAGGTGCTGGGAGGCATATTACCCTTTTACTATATACGATAGAGGCCTGGTGTACGGGTGGGGGCCGGCTGGTTTGCCCTGAAGGGTGTCCTGGATCAGGGTGGGGGTCCCCACTGGGGTGCCTGGCCAGTCTGGCTGAGGGGCTGAGGGCCATTTTTAGGCTGGCGGGTGACTGAAGCTCCCAACTGCTCTTTTTTTTCTTTTTTTTTTCTATTCTGGGCCAGCTTTAGCTCTGAGGCCTCGCTGCTGAATGCAGGTTTCTGGCCTTTACCTTCTGTATTTGATACAATGTTGAGGTCTGGCTGGCTGAAGCCCGGCTGACTGAAAGCCGGTTTCTGGGGTTTTGTTTAGCTTCTATATTTGCAACATAGTTGCTTAGAGTTGCAGCTGAGAGGCCGGCAAGTCAGGCGGGGAACATTGGAGTTCGCCATCACTGGAGCAAGCAAGCCTCCCTGTTCGCTTCAGTGCATGGCTGCCGGCCGCCATCTTGGCTGACAGTTAATTTGCATAAGGATATGCTGATTAGCCAATGGGAAGGGTAGCGGTCGTATGCTAATTACCATTTTTCTCTTTTATTAGTGTAGATGTAGAAGAGAAATGTTTATGTATTACATACAATCTCATTTAAATACATGAAAACAAACATCATATAATATCATATACAATGTGACATAATACATCTCAAGTAGTTTTCATCTGAAAGCATACTAAAATCATTTTCAGGTTGCTTTCTTTCACTTAGTAATATTTATTTAAGTTTCCTTCATCCCTTTTCATGGCTTGATAGTTCATTTATTTTTAGTTCTTCTGAATAACATCTCATTATCTGAAGGACATCTTGGCTGCTTCCAAGTTTTGGCAATTATGTATCAAGCTGCTATAAACACCTTTATGCAGTGTTTGTGTGAACATAAGTTTTCAACGCCTTTGAATAAATACCAAGGAGCACAGTTGCTGGATCTATGTTATATTTAACTTCGGAAGAAAACCACTAAACTGTCTTCTAAAGTGACTGCCATTTTGCATTCCCACCTGCAATGAATGAGAGTTCCCATGCTCCACATCATCAGCAGCACTGGTGGTGTCAGTGCTCTGGATATTTGCCATGCTAATAGGTGTGGCGTCTCGATGTTTTAATCTACATTTCCCTAAAGTCTTAGGATGTGGAGCATCTTTTCATATGCTTCCTTACATCTGTATATCTTCTTTGGTGAGGTGTCTGTTGAGATCTTTACTCATTTTTTAAAAAATATATTTTATTGATTTTTTACAGAGAGGAAGGGAGAGGGATAGAGAGTTAGAAACATGGATGAGAGAGAAACATCGATCAGCTGCCTCCTGCACACCCCCTACTGAGGATGTGCCCACAACCAAGGTACATGCCCTTGACCGGAATTGAACCTGGGACCCTTCAATCCGCAGGCCAATGCTCTATCCACTGAGCCAAACTGGTTAGGGCTACTCATTTTTTAATTGTTTTTTTATTTCCTTACTGTTGAGTTTTAAGAGTGTATTGTATATTTGGGAAAAGAGTTCATTATCCTTGAAAATATTTTCTCCCAATCTGTGTTTTTGTGTTTGATTCTCTTACCAGTGTCTTTGTGGGGTAAACTTTTTAATTTGAATACAGTCCAATTTATCAATTATTTCTTTATATATTGTGCCTTTGGTATTGTATCTAAAATGTCATTACCACGCCCAACATCACTTAAGTTTCTGCCTATGTTATCTTCTGATAATATTATGGTTTTGAATTTTACATTTAGGTCTATGATCCATTTTGAGTTAATTTTAGTGTAGGGGTAAGATCTGTGTCTAGATTAAATTTTTTTGCATGTGGATGTCCAGTTGTCTCAGCACCATTTGTGGAAAAGGCTTCTTTGTCCAATGTATTTGCTCCTTGATCAACAATAGAGTTTTAATAATAGTGTATCAATACTAGTTCAGCAATTGAAACAAATGCCCCACATTAGTGTCACCCATAGGGGTAAGTATGGGAAAGTGTAATGTGGGAATTGTCTCTGCTTTCAGCCAAAAAGTAGATATAAAATAAAATTTAACTTTATTTTTCTATAAAATTAAAACTGATCCAAAAATAAATTCTTAACTGGCTTCAGCATTCATCTGTCCATCTTCTATAAGATTATTTACAGTATTGAGAGTAAGAATTTACCTGTATCAAAAGATGGAAATAATGAAAAAGTGAGTAGTAAGCTTAAATCACATGGTTCAATTTTTATTATTGTTTGGGGGACTAAATTATACAAAAAATATGAAATTTTGGCTTTATCCACACATTTTTTAAATATAGAAACTAGTTTTTTCAAGGAAATACTGGTACACGACAATATAGAAAATAACCAAAATATATAACATTTCAATTATTCTGTGGCTGGGGGACAAGGACTGTTTGAATTGGCATGAGCCTTTGATACATTTTGCTAGAAATGCTTTATTAGAACTGACTTTGTACAATTTGAATCTACAGTATTCTTCTCTTGACACCTAAGTTGCTGAACTTAAAGGTGTTAAGGAGTTAATAAGCAAATTAGTTTGTCATTTTCAACCAGAGGAGTAATTAAGCTCCAGAAGAAATCTGACTCATAATTGGAAATGAGTAATGAGCAAGTAGGATGTGAACAAAAATAAATAAGTGTAGTCATTAAGAGAGGAAGTGAGTCTAACAAGAGGACATAGCATAGCTTGTCACCTGTAGCCCAGTCGCGTTGTGTAACTATGGAGAGGAAAGTATACTGAAGCCACACAATATGGGTCATGGGTAAGATTTTATCAGGGAAGAGCCAGCTGCTTCGATGCGTAGGTGACAGGTACTTGGTCACGATCACACTTAGCTCTTGACAACAATAGGATGCTCTCACCAACAGCCATGAAGCATTTTGTTAAAAATCACATGTAGCTAACTACCAGCAAACTGTATTAAAGTTTCTTACTTGAGAATACTGACTGGAGCTGCCAAAGGTTATAAAAGGTTAAGGTTATAAAATTAAATCTAAAGTTTCTAAAATTTTGACCAGATTTGACATATCTGAAGATGAAAATACATGATCTGAAAACGTCTGCCTTCTTTTCATCAATTCATGTCAGTGTAGCAAGATAGATATAGTCTATTCAGGGCAGTGAACAAGAATCTCGTAATTGTTAAGGAAATGCAATAAAAAGGGAGAGATTGGGGTAAATTAAAAGACAAAATTAAATAAAGCACCAAAATGGTAAGTAGATGGTATATTAATTGCCAGGTAGAGGGCAGTTTGGGTCACTGAGGATTATTTGGGTAAGTTTCCTGAACAAGGGCTGAACATGGGAGAGGCTTTGAGGGGTGGGGCAGTAAAGTTTCAACATACAAAGCTGATTTAATAGAAGCAGGTGCACAAAGGAGACAGCAAGGACGGGCAGTTTCTGTGGGAAAGACTTGTGTGGATACAGGTGTGAGCGCTTTTCAGATGGAACAGGAAAAGGATGTGTAGAGATGGCGATGAGATATTCCCTTGAACCGACAGAAAGAGCAATTTCACCTTAAATCCACTGTTGCTTTGTTATAGGTCTTTCCTTACTAACAGCAAGAACATAACTTCTCTGTCTTAATTAATTGATTTCTGAATGTATTATGATCAGTTACCAAATTAGTTCAGAGATGAAGAAATGTCTGATAAATTACCCCATTTTCTCTGTTGATCAGAGATATGTGACTTGTTCATCCCAGCATTTCTGCTCATCTGGAACAAAGTGTTGGCACCAGGGAGCTAGAAGCATGCTATTTCCCCCAATTATGCCTTTGGAACCCAGCACAGGGACTAATCCCCATTATCGCATGATAACTTTGACCTCCCATCACTAAGGCTCTCCTTTTCTGAGTCCTTGGTGTGGAACTTGGTTGAGTTCTGAAAAGTCATTAAGTTATTCATTTTAGCTTAATGTTTTATTCACTACTTATTGCTCTGCACTTTTTAAAAGTAGATTTTAAATATTTTTTCTTTTAGAATTACTTTAGATTTGTAGAAAAATTGCAATGATATTACAGAATCACCCTATAGTCTATAACCATTTCCCCCTGTTATTAGTATCTTACATTAGCATTGCACATTTGTCACAATTAATGAAACAATGTGGAACATTATTGTCAAGTAAAGTCCATATTCTATCCAGATTTCCTCAGTGTTTATATCCTGTCCGGTTTCGGGCCCAGGATCTCATCCAGGAAACCACATTACTTTCAGTGGCCATTTCTACTTGGGCTCCTCTTCACTATCACCTTGAAAATGTTCAGCAGTAAGGTATTTTGTACAATGTATCCAGTTGGGATTTGGCTCAAACTTTTTCATGATTAGACTGTAGTCCTAGGCTTTGGGCAAAAGATAACAGAGGCAAACGGTCATTTTCATCACATTTCATCAACACGAACTATTATTGTTGATGGTGACCTTGATCACCTGGCTGATTGTGTTTGTCAACTTTCTCTATTGTAAAATTACTGCCCCACCCCCTTTCTACTGTAGATTTTGGCAGGAAGTCAGTCTTCTCAGGCCACACTCAATGAATGAGGAGTTATGCTCCATCTCCTTGCTAGTGGATTATCTACATAAACTATTTAGCTTTCTTGTGTAAAGATTTATTTAGTCCCTGACATTTATTTATTAGATTATTTATATATATCAGTATGGACACAGGGTTATTTATTTTGTATTTTGGACTACAATTCAATACTACTTTATTTATTTTATGCTTCAAATTATCCCAACTATTGGGAGCATTTCTAGTTGGCTCCTGTGGTCTTTTGACATATCATCATCATGGCTTTTTAAATTTAGGTTGCGTGCTTTTGTTTTTGTTTTAGTTTCTTACTTTCTGGCACTACAAGATACTCCATGTTCATTGTCTATATCTATAACTAGAGGCTGGGTGCACGAAATTGGTGCACAGGGGGTTGGGGGGTCCCTCAGCCCAGCCTGAACCCTCTCACAATCTGGGACCCCTTTGGGGACATCTCTCTCTCAATCCTGGACTGCTGGCTCCTAACCACTCACCTGCCTGCCTGCCTGATCACCCCTAACCACTCTGCCTGCCTGCCTGATCACCCCTAACAACTCGCCTGCTTGCCTAATCACCCCAAACTGCCTCTGCCTTGGCCCCTGTCACCGTGGCTTTGTCCAGAAGAACATCCGAAATGACGTCCAGAAGGTTATTTGGCTGTCCGGTTTAATTAGCATATTATGCTTTAAGCATAATATGCTAATTAGACCAGGCATCCTTCCAGATGACCTTCTGCATAAAGCAGGGCTGTGAGGGAAGCCCGGGTCCCAGGTGCCAGAGGGAAGTCGGTGCCGGCAGCTGGAGGAAGGAAGGCCTACTCTTGCACGAATTTCGTGCATTGGGCCTCTAGTTAAGTAATAATACAGACAGTCCTCGGGTTACGTCAGACTTGATGTATGTTGTTTCCTGGTTACATCATCTCCCATTTATTTATAAAAAAAAGTTCCGTCATTTCTACATATGTACATATGTGCTTTATGATTTTTATTATTTATTTACCACAAGTAATGGTCAGGAATTGTTATCTTTCTTTTAATTTTTTTTTTTTTTACTGTTTCACTTCATTACTGCTGTGTATGTGCTCCATGTGAGTGACGTAGGTGCTTATGTAGGTGGGTTCTGACTTACGGCGAAAATTGTGTTACATCGCGCCAGAGGAATGGATCTCCGATGTAACCCGAGGACCTACTGTATGATTAACAAGGCCCAGAGTTTATCCAGATTTCCTTTGTTTATACATATGATGTCCTCTTTTCTGATCCAGGATCCCCGCCAGGACACCAATTGCATTTTGTCAACTAAAGTACAACACCAATGTGGCTTTCCTTTTGCTTGTAGTTGTAAAGGCTGCACTCATTTCCGAAGTTACCTATAGCAGCACCTTTTGCTATCACCCACTTCAGTGAGGTTGATTCATAGATCTGTATTGTAATTATATTATCTTGTCATAGTTTGTATTCATTCCTGGAGTTATCCAACCTCTTAAAACACGTTTTAATTCGCATATATTAAGATTTACTTTTTGTGCTGTAAAGTAATGAGATTGACAAATGCATAATGCCATGCTCCCACCACTACAATATTACACAGAATCCTTTTACTATCCATCAAACTCCTGTACTTCACCTTCATCCCCACCCAATTCCACCAAGTAACCAGCAATCACTGGACACTTTATTTGCCTATATTTTACCTTTTTCATAATGTCACATAGTTGGTATCATACACCATATAGCCTTTTCAGACCAGTCTCTCTCACTCAGCAATATGCATTAAAAGTTTCTCTCTGTCTTTCCATGGGTTGATAGTTCATTTATTTTTACCACTGAATAATATTCCAGTGTGTGGATATGTCACAGTTTGTTTATATAATTACCTACTGAAGGCCATCTTAGTTGTTTCCAGTGGTGGTGTTCATGAAAAAGGCACTTGTAATACATATGAGTACCTTTTTGTGCTGACATACATTTTCAAGTTAATCAGGCAAATACCAAGGAGCATTTTTTTTTAACTGTGTGGTGAGGCTCTGTTCAGTTTTGTAAGAAGCCTTCTTCCTGTCTTCTCTGGTTTTAATTGGTCACTATATATAATTCTATTTTATCTCTACCTTATGCTTTATGAGCAAAGTATAATGAACAACTGTCTGTTTTCTGGGCATGTTAAAATTTATACTAACTGTGTTCATAAATTATCTCTAAAAGAGGCAACTGCTTTATAATTTAAAGGCCCAGTGCATGAAATTTGTGCATGTGAGGGGGTGTCCTTCAACCTGGCCTGCACCCTCTCCGATCCGGGACCCCTTGGGGGATGTCCGACTGATGGTTTAGGCCCGATCCCTGGGATAGGGCCTAAACCGGCAGTCGGACATCCCTCTCACAATCCGGAACTGCAGGCTCCTAACCACTCACCTGCCTGCCTGCCTGCCTGATTGCCCCTAACCGCTTCTGCCTGCCAGCCTGATCAAGCCCTAACCACTCCCCTACCAGCGGAGCCACAGGACCCCTAGGCCTCACCATGTGGAGAGGCCACTGGGCCCCTCCTCTGCTGTGCATGTGACCATCTTGTGGCAGCCATCTTGTGGCGATAGCGCAACAGCCATCTTGTGATGACGTCGCATGAGGGCATTGCTCGACGCCACCTAGGCTTTTATTATATAGGATTTCCTCCAAAGTGCTTTTTAAAAAAGTATTTAGCAAATTATTTGGAACATTGATTAAGAAAATACTCTTCTGAAAATGTACCCTCTTCATGAAATGAAAGAAATTTAACACACATGGATATCTTAACTTTAATATAGTGGTAGTCCTATTTTGCCTTTGTCTATGTTGAATTATAAAAAAGAAATATATCCTGACCAGTTTTGCTCAGTGGATAGAGCATCGGCCTGTGGACTCAAGGGTCCCGGGTTTGATTCCGGTCAAGGGCATGTACCTTATTTGCAGGCACGTCCCCAGTGGGGAGTGTGCAGGAGGCAGCTGATCGATTTTTCTCTCTCATTGATGTTTCTAACTCTCTATCCCTCTCCCTTCCTCTCTGTAAAAAATCAATAAAATATATTTTTTTAAAAAGAAAGAAAGATAATTAATAAATTAGGTGAAAATGACAAAATACTGGTCTCCAGCTCTAACATAGTAATACCTAGTTACTATGTGAGAAAGAATAATCATAAAAGACTGACCTCAATACAAATTTGTGAGAAAGAATAATCATAAAAGACTGATCTCAATGCAAATGTAAATTTAATAGAGCACAGGATATTGTAAATGATCAGTTTGTGATCATTATAACCCTATTCTTATCATGATTAGTGAATGAGTAAAGGGAAGGTTTTAATTCCCTATTAATTGCTTTTGGGAATGTTTTGAAATCTGTTTTACTTTAAACTGTACATGTTTGTTGCTTTGATGTGCTAACACAATATCATTTTTGTCAAAAATATGTGACCTCATTCTAATCATAAAATATCACACTTATAATAGAGGAGAGATTGTGCAGTTGTCGTATATTAAAGGAAACTAAAGTGTTATGAGCACTAAATGCAATGTGACATCTTGGACTGACTATTGAAACTTTTTTTTCCTATTCAGAAATTTTGGGGGCAATTGAGAAATATAATTAAGGTCTGTAAATTAGGTAATAGATTTATATTAAAGTTAATTTCCTGATGTAACTCATTGCACAGTAATGTTCTTATTCTTAGAAAAAATATTTAGTATTTAGTGTTTAGGGGCAAAGAGACATGAGACTGCAATTTACTTTAAATGATTCACAAAAATAATATGAACATTTAGAAAGAGAAATGATAAAGATATGGTGAGTAAAAATATTAACAATTGTGGGATCTGGGTAAAATTGTATGGGGCATCTTTGTACTATCTTGGAACTTTCTATAATTCTGAAGTGATTTGAGAATAAATAATATAAAACTGTATCATAACACTATGAGTTTCTTTTTTTTAATTCAGAAATAAGTGATCATGGCGCAGAGGTGCCAGACATATAATTCTTTATGTTCTGTAGCTATTTTTTCCTTTGATAAGAACATTGGTCACCTCTGAGCTCCTGAACATTGAACATGTTTTTTAAAAAGGCACTTTATGTAACGCAATTTTTAATAAAAAATGTACCCTTTGAATTTTGTTAATAAATTTGTTGACAATGAGATTGTGGTTTCTTATTAATGTAGATCAGGGAGCTATATTAAAACAGGTTGGCTTTGGTGAGAAGAAAATTTCTGGGCATTTTATTTTTGTAATATATAATGGCATCCTTTAATTTTGCATTTAGAACTCTTTTTTTGCTTGGCAAAGGCACAGACACTGGTAATGCCTCTCTCTCTTTCTCAGCCAAAGCACCTCCAGATCCCTACTGTGTTTCTATTGTACCATCTTTTCCCTTGAGTGACAGTGGCTGAGAGAGCATAAGCCCATTATTAAAACAGCATATTCTAAATTATTGAGTGAACACAAAAGATGAAACTTACTACCCTTTGAGCCACTTGGGAATTTTTTAAAAATGCAAATTTTACTTGAATTTGATAACTTTAAATTTTTGTTTCAGTAAGATGGGTTCAGGCTTTATGAGGAGAGAGCGAGCCAAGTACTGAAAGGAGCTCCAGCTGAAAATTCATGGTTTGCTAACTCCCTAAATTACCTGGTACCCTGTTTTCCTGGGCTCAATACTATACACGCTGAAAGGAAACAGACTTTAGGATGGCAATGTGGATTTCCAACACTGAAAAATCCAACAGAAACTGCTTCAAAAATCAGATTAAGCCTGCAGATAATGTTATGTTTGCAAACCCAAACTTTTCTGCGTTATAGCGAAATTTTAAATGCATAAACCATAGCATTCTATAAATGGCCTTTACTTAAAAGATTTGCATTATGCCATGAGAAGAATGATACACATGCATCATACTTTATAACATCTGGTTTCATATATTACTTGAGAGGATTTGACTCTCTTTTCAAAGTGCAAATATGTACTCGTATTTTCCATACAAACATCCATTTAGTTTTCAATGTCATTGATTGCAAGGATTACAGTGAAAATCTAGCTTGCTATTACATTTAGGAAATTACATTTAGTGTAAAAAGTAAGGAATTTGGAAGATAACTGAATCTTGATTTTATCAGATACCAACTAGGTTACCTTATCTTGAGTAAGGTCGTTAAATTCTTAAACTTATATTTTTTGTATATATTAAATGAAAAAATTTAAGAAAACGCACACACACATAAAATTTTAAATATGAAATATTTTATAAATTGGAATTAATAACCAAATGTTGACTAATATTACTCAACCAAGGAAAACATTGACTACTAAGCTTTCTACTGTTTCATGTCTTTCTAAGAAATGTAAATAATATTGAAAATTTTCAGATTTTTTATTTATTTTTTTAAAATATATTTTATTGATTTTTTACAGAGAGGAAGGGAGAGAGATAGAGAGTTAGAAACATCGATGAGAGAGAAACATCAATCAGCTGCCTCCTGCACATCTCCCACTGGGGATGTGCCCGCAACCCAGGTACATGCCCTTGACCGGAATCGAACCTGGGACCCTTCAGTCCACAGGCCGACGCTCTATCCACTGAGCCAAACCGGTTTTGGCAATTTTCAGATTTTTTAAGAGGAAGAGTTTAGATTAGTATTCCTTGTTGGGTTGTAAAATTTCTGGATGATAGACCGCACCTCTACACCGCTGTTCCCCAACCTCTGGGGAACTCCCCAGTTGGTTAAAATAGCAACAGCACTAATTACCTGGCAACTTCATTGATGGCCAGTTCAGAAATTCTTTCTCCAAAACCTGGAATTTGCAGATTCACTGTCATGCTTTAGGAACACTTCCTGTTTGTAAGTGACAGGAGTGTGAGAGAAGATTCCGACAGATTAATATCACAAGGCAGCTAAAAGCAAAATGAACCTCATGGCTACAGAGAACCTTTGAAAGCAAAACCAAAACAAAACACCTTTTCTTGGCTATAGGGCATAAGCTACCTTTAGGTAACCTAGCCGTCTCAACTCTGAAATGGCATTAAATGAATGTTACAGAAATGCTTTATATAAACAAGTCTTTAAAAGCAACAAGTTACCTACAAAGCCATTCCTGTTTTTAAAAGCTTATTTTTCCTCTTTGTCTATTTTTAACTCTTTCACTATAGCCTGACTAAAAAGTCATTGGAAGAGATAAAAGTGAAATAAATGAAAAGGATGAGCTTAGGTATGTTGCAATGTGAAGATGTGCCCTACTTCAAGAGATAGCCATGTCTATGTAAATGACCATTGTATTGATGTAGAAATGGTGGCCAATATAAGATCTTTCAAACTTTTAAACATAATAAAAGCATTGACTGTATGTGAATTCCTAATGCTTAAGTGGTGGAAACCAATTTTTAAATGTGTTTGCAATAACAAAACAAAAATAACAAAGTTAATATTTGCAATAGTAATATAAAATTTCTAGAAAAGAGATCAGACTTGTGATTACCAGACACAGAGAGTTTTGGGAGCAGGAATTGCAGGAAGATGGTCAAAAGCTACAAACTTCCAGCTATACTAGTAAGATAAATAAGTACTAGGGATGTCATGTGCAGCATGGTGACTATAGCTAATTCTGCTGTCTGATATTCAGAAAAGTTGTTAAGATATTTAATCTTAACAGTTCTCATGAGAATAAGAAATGTGTGTTTTTTCCCCTTATTCCCTTTTTTTCTTTATTTTCTTTTTATTGTGTCCACATGAGAAGATGAATGTTATCTAAACTTTTTGTGGTAAGCAGTTCACAATATATGTAAACCAATATATGTAAACCAAACCATAATGCTACAGCCTTAAACATATACAATGATGTATGTCATTTATTTTCTAATAAGACTGGGGGAAAATAATATTTCTTTACAGGTATTTCTATAAAAGTAAATAAAACATTGTATTTATTTGAAAAATATGCCAGATTGTGTACTGAAAAGTGCAAAACTTTTCTAAACAACACTTAAGCCTATATAAAGAGAGTTACATATACATGCATGAATACAAAATTATAATTTCCTTAAAGTTGTTATTTTTCACAAATTGACATTTTAGACTTTTTACATTTCTAAATCTAGTTTGTGTACATATATGTTATGGTTTGTGTACACATGTTTGCATGAAATTTGACAAATTGTACCTTAAACTTATATAGAAAACCAAAAAGTCAAGAATAGTAAGACTCTTAAAAAAAAGTTGAAGAAAAAGTCTCACTTTAAAAACAAGTGGCATTAAGACAGTATGGTATTGGTACACAGGGATAGAAAAAAATTGTAGAATATGAAGACCAGAAATACATCTAAAACTTCCAAAAAGAAAAAGAAAAAAGAAAAAAAAACAGCAATAGCATTATGGATTACTGAGGAACAAAAGCGCTTTAAAGTGGAGATGGAAAAAGTAAATATCCATGTGGGAAAAGTGAAATTGAGATACCTACCCAATACATATATGTAGCACCATACATACAAATTTTTACTAGAAAAAATAATTTGAATGTAAAAAGCAAAAAGAAAAAAATTTATAGATAAAATGTCATATGTGCATTATATATGTATGCTATTTATTCTATATTTTATATATTCCTTATTAATCTTTGTGACTTTTGACATGAAATTATTTCTTTAAGCATGTGTATGAACATTAAGGAAAAGCCTGACCAACACAAATCAATTATAATTAAAAATTTTTTAATATATTTTATTGATTTTTTACAGAGAGGAAGGGAGTGAGATAGAGAGTTAGAAACATCGATGAGAGAGAAACATTGACCAGCCTCCTCCTGCATATCCCCCACTGGGGATGTGCCCGCAACCAAGGTACATGCCCTTGACCAGAATCGAACCTGGGACCCTTCGGTCCACAGGCTGACGCTCTATCCACCGAGCCAAACCAGATAGGGCAAAAATTTTTATTCATAAAATCACACATTAAGAAAGAGACAATTAAAAGCACACTCAAAAAATAAAGTATTTGCCACATCTATAACTCACAAAGCATCTGTATATAAAATATAAATAAGCAAAATGAGTACATAAAATATAAATAAAAAATAGAAAATGGTCCAAAAAGCATGAATAGATATTCCACAAATAGAAATGAAAAATGTGGGATATATTATTTACACCTGTTTCATTGGCAAAGTAACAAGCAAGATAATACTGTTTTAGAGAAGATGTGAATCAGTTAGTTCTCTTATACATAATTAGTGATAGTAAACTTTTGTGAAGGCATTTGCAATAAAATTTGGTGTTGTCTTTTTAAGTTAAATGTATGGCCAGACAACCTCATTCTTGACAAACATATAGAACATTTATAGAAGTACTATTTGTAATTACAAAATGCTGAAACATTTTATTTAGAGAGAATGAATAAATGAAATATAATTGCATTGTAGAATACTATAAAGCATCCTATATAATAAAAGCCTAATATGTTAAGTGTCTGGTCATCCATTCAACCAATCAAAGCGTAATATGCTAATGATATGCTAAGGCCGCTCAACTGCTTGCTATCATGTGCACTGACCACCAGGGGGCAGCCAGTCGACTGGTCGACCAGTCGCTATGACGTGCACTAACCACCAGGGGGCAGACGCTCAACTCAGGAGCTGTTCCAGCCCTCAGGCCCCAGACCAGCCAAGGCAGGTGCCAGCAGGGGCCCCCCAATCGCCCTGCTAGTAACCCCACAGAGTGAGGCAGCAGCGGTGGGGGTAGGGCTGGTGAGCAGGCAGTGCCAGACCAGGTAAGGCAGGTGCCAGTGGGCCCCCCCAATTGCCCTACCGGTCACTCCACAGATCAGTCCTGATCACTGGCCAGGCCTAGGAACCCTACCTTGTGCACAAATTTCATGCACTGGGTCTCTAGTTTAAAATAATTTACTAGTAGAGTTCCATGCCAAAATTTGTATACATCTTAGTAGCAGAATGCTGAATTAAAAAAAAAAAATTCTAATGGATAAGATGTGTGTTGCATCTTTTTTTTAAATTTTATTTTTATTGTTGACACTATTTCAGATGTCCCCATTCCCCCCCTCCTTTGCCCACCTCCAACTAGACCTAGCCCCCTCCCCTCTGTCCATTACCACACTGTTACCTGTGTCTATGAGCTTTGCATATATGCTCTTAGCTAATCCCCTCACCATTTTTTATCTAGTCCCATCCTTCTACTCCTCTCTGACAGCTATCAGTCTGTTCCATGTTTCCATGCCTCTGTTTCTATTTTGTTCATCATCCTTTCTAAAAGTTTAAAAACTTGTATAATTTAATAATATATGTATATTAAATTTATTGGTGAAGAGATGGCTTTTGGGATTAAAAGAAGACCTGAAAGATGAGAAGAAACCAGTTATACATATAGTAAGGGAAAGAACATTGTAAATGGACACATACACACACACACACACACACACACACACACACACACACCATTGGGCATATCGAAGGGACTGGAAAAAGACTTATGAATGAGCATAATGACGTTTAAAGGAGTCTTGCTCCTACAACAACCAATGGTGGTACTTCTAGTTGACTTCTTTTGTGAATAACACTTAAGGTGCCAGATCTTATCTATCTTGAGTTAATTCTTAAGCTTTGATTTCTATGCACTGTGAAATTTTACAGGTATTTGGGAACCTGTTAAACCAATATTTTTCAGACTTTAGGATAGTACTATCACATCAATGTAGGAGGGAGAGACCAGAAAAGAAATCCCTAAATTCTGGGGAAGCCTGAAATAGCCACCAGTCCAGTATCTGCTCACCCTCCATGGAGAAGAGGATATGATAGCGGGGACATGTGCAGCCTCAGAAAGCCTTTCAGATAATGGCATCGAACCTGTGAGTACATCTCTTAAAATACCAGCAGAGATTTCACCATAATCTCTGTGTGACCCAGCCTCTGATAGAAATACAAATCCTCCCAGACTCTCGCTCTATATTCTTGGAGACAACTCTCCAAAATACCCAATACAAACCCTCTGGGAATATTCCCATTTACTCTAACTCAGGGACCCTTGACATTCTCTCTACGTGCAGTCTGGCTTTCTCCTGAGGATAGCACTGCCCTGAACCCTGTAATGTCAAGTTCCCATGTCCCCACATCTACTCAAGAGTCAGATGGCCCCTAGACTTTGGCATGTCCACACACTGTGCAAAGTACCTTTGTGGCAATGGATTCATCTGCTCTTTTTTCCTTCTTTTGATAACAGCACTCACTTTCCTATTGAGGAAATTCCTGTTCTCCAACCATAGCATTGGGAAGAAAAACCCTTCTTCTTTAAATACAGTTTTCTAGATTCTTTTACATAAAAATATTTTTTTTGTTCTCCACTATGCTTGATAAATATAGGAATAATTTCAAAATTATGAATCTAAAATATTTTTAAGAAAACAAGTTAAATGTACCTGTTACTATTTCACTCCAAATATTTTGAAAAATATGATTTTAAATTGTCTAAAATTTCCTAGAAAATGATAATTCAGAGGAATTCTTAAATATATTTAATATATGTGTATATATTATTTATATATAAAATTTCTAGAAAAAATGTGGTGTTTACAGTTTTGGCTCAGTTTCACAGAACATAGGTTCTTTGACATGGATACTAAGAACCTCAGAATATTGAAAAATGATTAATTTTAAATTTATTCTGTTACTTAATATAAATATTTCTACCGATGATTGTTCTATTCCTCATGGTTATCCTGGCAGGACAGTGTAAATATCATGGAGATGTATGTGTACTTGACTTGCTTGTACTTGACTCAGAGGGAGAAGCCTATTCCATAAGAAAGAGTCAAGAACCATGGAGAATTATTCCCCAAGTCTTGAAATCTAATCAAGGAACTCCCAGCATGAGCCCAGCTGGATTTCAAAACTGCTGCAAAACACCAGTGACTCCTTTTACTGTTACAGCTCTTTATCTCATGCCTGTGCCATTACTGTATGTTGGGTAGGATGAGGAGTTTGCTTGTCTCCTTTCACACATCCATAAAACAAGAGGAATTGTGTCCTATGAGCCCTACTTACCACAAGAGGAGTCTACACTGAGGCCTGAGTTAGAGGATGAGATCTTGGATTTTGAGTTTGTGCTATAATGGGGTGAAAATCCTGAAAACCTGGGGAAGAGAATAAATATACTTGCATCTAGAAAGGATGTGAGTCATTGGAGGCAGAATGTGGACTGTGGCAGACAGACTCCAGGTGATGTCCATGATCCCCACCTCTTGGTATTCACATCCTGGCATATCTTCTCCCCTTGAGTCTGGGAGCAACCTGTGACTCGCTTTCAACCAATAGAATAGAACAAAGTTGATCAGAAGTCACCACCATCATTGGCTTACATTATATGGCAAAGATAATGGGTTGTCACTGCCATGATTACATAATTACTTTATATAGGATTCTGTGCTGCTAGCAGACTCACTCTGGAGACTCACTCTGACCAAGCAGGCAGCCATAGGTCCTTTAGTCCCAAGAACCTAAATTCTGCCAAAATGACTGAGTACACTTAGAAGAGGACTGTGGCATTCTCGAACTCCTGATGAATCCTGCCTGGCACCTTGGTGGTGGTCTTGCAGAGGACCCAGCTGAGTCTCATCAGGACTCCTGGCCCAGAAAATCTGTGGGATAGTAAATGTATGTTGTTCTAAGGAGCTGCATTTACTGTAATCTGTTACACAGAGCTGAACACTAATATGATATCTGTGGTGGTGCTGGAGTGAATACTTGCTTATACCCAGTGGACATACGTTGCCCAAGGCTAACCATAGTTAAGAAGCACTATTTTGTTTCTAATAAGTTTTCTATATTCTTTAGAGAGAAAGTGCTGTTCTGATTGATTTCTGCCTATGAGTTTGGGCTTAACAGAAAAGAATCTCTAGGAAGTCATTGAAGCAATCAGCACATGCAAAATGGCGGTGCAAACCCATTAGATTAACAGCTCATCTCCTCCAAGGATACTATCAGAGAAAACAGCTGTAAACATGGCATAAATTCGATTCAAGTTAAGCACAGCAATCTAGTTCAGGCTATTGATCTTGTCCCTAATAAATTAGTGGGTGAATGCCTGGCTGGGCAGAACAAAGGTGGCTGAAAATTCCTTACCTGTAAACACTCTTGGATGATTCCCAGCCCTGATTTTATAAAATAGAGCTTAGGACCTAATTCCTCATTATCCAGGCAAGGGTTTGGTGTTAAAAGAAAGCAGTGCTTTTAGCACCAATTAATGCATGGTTTATAGGGTTCTGTATGGTGTACATACTGATGAAAGAAATAAAATGCATAGATTAAAACAGTGGTGAGAATAAGTGAAAGGAATAAGTAAGTACTACATTAGCTAAATGAATGTGTGTGTGCTTGTTTAGCATTTTTGAGGTAGGGACATGACTTAAAATATCCTATATAATAAAAAGCTAATATGCAAATTGTCTCCTTGGGAGTTCGCCTGACCGGGAGTTTGACTGCTCGCTATGACATGTGCTGACAGCTAGAGGGCGGCGCAGAATGAAAGAAGGCTGGCAGCTAGGGGAAGGAAGGCCCCAACCAGCCCTGATAGCTGGCCAGGCCTAGGGAACCTACCCATGCATGATTTTGTGCACCAGGCCTCTAATATATATATATATATATATATATATATATATATATATATATATATATATCTCCTATTTAATAAAAGCCTATATAGCGGAACGAAGGGCAGAATGACCAGTCACTATGACATGACCGGTCACTATGACATGCACTGACCACCTGGGGGCAGACACAACACAGGAGCTGTCCCCAACCCACAGGCCCCTGGCCAGCCAAGGTGGGTGCCAATGGAGGGGCGGTCATTGCCCCGAGCCAGTCACCCCACAGAGGGAGGTGTCTGCAGCGGGTCTGCGAGCAGGCAGCATAAGGCCAGCCAAATTGGGTGCCAGCAGACCCCCTCATCACCCCACCAGTCGCCCCACACATTGGCCCTGATCACTGGCCAGGCCTAGGGACCCTACCCCTGCATAAATTTTGTGCACCGGGCCTCTAGTGTATATACTGTAAACATATTTATTTACTAGAGGCCCAGTGAAAGAAATTTGTGCATGGGGGGGGGGGGGGTGTGTCTCTCAGCCCAGCCTGCAGCCTCTCCAATCTGGGACCCAACTGCTTGCCTGCCTGCCTGACTGATTGCCCCTAATTGCTTCTGCCTGCCAGCCTGATCACCCCCTAACCACTCTCCTGCCAGCTTGATCAATGCCTAACTGCTCCCCTGCCGGCCCGATTGCCCCTAACTGCCCTCCCCCACTGGCCTGGTCACCCCTAACTGCCCTCCCCTGCTGGCCATCTTGTGGTGGCCATCTTTGACCACATGGGAGTGTCCATCTTGTGTGTTGGAGTGATGGTCAATTTTCATATTACCTCTTTATTATATAGAATATGTATATATAAGTACATATACATATGTTTATATTTATGGTTTATTTATCATGAAAATAGATTTGGTAAACAATCATTAATGAAATTATCTGGTGAGTATAAAAATACCTCTTGGTCTACTAGACTCTTCTAGAAAATGGGCAAATGCTGCTGTAAATAACAGAACACTATATACACTCAGATGTACAGCAGTACTTACTCTGTAAATGTGGCCTTCAGCAATTTATTGACTACTGAAAAAAACATATGACAGCACGAAGCCAGCAAGCCGCAGATAATAGACTATCTTGAAAGAGGATCCTTTTCTTCTACACGCAGCAGTAGGTGATAAATGGCTCTAATGTCAGTGCTTATTTTCTTCTCTTCCACCACCGCCTCCCCCAGGCTATCTGGGATCAGAGACTAATAGCCCCCCAGGAGAAGATATCTTGACACAACCCTTCCCATGTGCGATAGCCACAGTTATCAAGCATGTGTCAGTAACTTCCAATTGGGACCGGGGGGTGGCTTAATGTTTGTCTACCAAAACACTGGGAATCTTCAGCTATAAACCAGAAGAAAGGAACATAATGTAATTTATTTCTAAAAATGGGAGAGGTTTTATGATCCTGGAGCCAGAGTTCGGCCAGAGGCCTTCACAGTATTAACAATTTCTCTGAATACATACCCTAAATACTGATATCACCATAAAGATTTCCCACAGAGTGGGAAACTTATACTGAAATACCTCATAGCAAGGCTTATTTCAATCTTGTGCTTAGAAAAAAGGAGACATCAATTTCACAATGCTGTTGCATCATATGAAATTGCTAGTGTCCAGTGATGCTCACTGTGTAAGTATTTAGTCCAAGCAGGTTTTAATGTCATTTTGACATAGTGGTCTAAAAGTTTTCATCAATCTATGCAAGTCGGTCTAATGGCAAATGGGCACACCTCTTAATGGGCTGAAAATAGGCCTCCTTTTAAGGCTATCACCATAGTAAAATAAGTACTAAATTTCCTCCTTGATAAGAAACTATATAACCTATTCTTATTTGTTTGGTTGTCATTAAGTAAAAACTTTCTGGCCTCTTTAAAAACTTAATGGTGATAAGAGGTACAAACTTACAGTTATAAAATAAGGAAGTCATGGAGATGTGATGTACAGGATAGAGAATATAAACAATAGTATGGTATGTATTTTCTGCATTAATAGATGTTTACTTAATTTATCATGGTGATCACTTTGTAAGGTATATAAATATTGAATAACTATGTTGTACACTTGTACCTCAAAATGTTATATGTCAACTATCTATACTAATAAAAGTGTAGGTGGCCCTTGCACCCTCGTGCGATTCCCTCATGTCATCACAAGATGGATGCCCCCACATCATCACAAGATGGCTACCCCATGTCATCACAAGATGGCCAGCAGGGAAGGGCAGTTGGGGATGAACAGGCCAGCAGGTGAGGGCAGTTGGGGGCAACCAGGCCAGTAGGGGAGGGCAGTTAGGGGTGAGTAGGCCAGCAGGGGAGGGCAGTTGGGGGCCAACAGGCCAGGAGGGAAGGGCAATTGGGTGCAATCGGTCAGGCATGCAGGTGAGTGGTTAGGAGCCAGCAGTCCCAGATTATGAAAGGGATGCCCGACTGCCAAAATCGGGCCTAAACCCAGCAGTCCCGGATTATGAAAGGGATGCCTGACTGCCAAGATTGGGCCTAAACCGACATCCCCCAGGGGTCCCAGATTGGACAGGGTGCAGGCTGAGCTGAGGGACACCCCCCAGTGCATGAATTTCGTGCACCTGGCCTCTAGTTATAATAATAACAGGCCAAGAGGAGTCACGACCAAAATGGCCAAACAGCCAGTCACCAGGAGGTGCATGGAGCACCTCTTGGCCATAACAACCTAACAACTGCTTGCTATGATGCCCACTGTGGCCAGTGAACCAGCCCAATCAGGGGGTGGGGCCGGCGGCCAACCTCACTGCCCCGTCCCCCTGCCGGCCTGCCCATGATCAGGCTCTCTCACCCCGATCATCAGCCCACCCCACCATGATAGGCCTGCAACCCCTCCCCCCAGCTGGGATGCCCTTGATTGCACACCCCCACCCCAATAGGGGGTGGGGCTGGATGGCCAACCTTCTGCAGCCCCTCCCCCTGGCTGGCCATGCTCCCGATGAGCCTCCACCACCCTGATCAGTCCACAACTCCTCCCCCGGCCAGCCAACCTCCTGCAGCTCCTCTCGCTGGCAAGCCCCATCCCTGATTGCCACCCCACCTCAATAGGGGGTGGGGTTGGCCGGCCAATCCCCTGTGGCCCCTTCCCCTAGCCCACCCGGCCCTGATCAAGGGCCCTGATTGGGTCCTGATCCAGATGGGCTGGTCGGCCAACCTCCTGCCAACTCCTCCTCCCAACATCTCCTCCTCCTGATTGGGGCTGGGCCATCTGGACCCCACCCATGCACGAATTCATGCACTGGGCCTCTAGTATTTTAATAAAAAAGTAAATTTAAAAAAAGAGGGGAAGGTAACCTGTTCTCTTATTTTCCAGAGAAAGAATTAAGCCTTTTATTTTTCATTTTGATTTGTCCTTACACTTTATAATAAAAATGCTTTATAAAAATTTCCTACAGGCTTAAAATGTGCATTTAAAAAATAAATTATGTATCACATAAGTATTGTACAATAAAATCAATTGTATTCCCCTTAAAAACAGAAGAATGATTATTTTAAAAAGTTTATTAATCAATGGCATGCCAATAAATTTAATAACCCTGTATAATAAAAGCCTAATATGCAAATAGACTGAACAGTGGAACAACCGGTGGAAGGACCAGTCACTATGATGCACACTGACCACCAGGGGGCAGACGCTCAATGCAGGAGCTGCCCCCAGCCGGCAGGTCCCAGGCCAGCCAAGGTGGGTACCAGTGGGGGCCCCCCCTTTTGCCCCACTGGTCACCCCACAGAGGGAGGTGACCGGTGGCTGTGGGTGATGGGGCTGGTGAGTGTGCTGTGCCAGGCTGGCCAAGGTGGGTGCCAGCGGGCCCCCCCCATTGCCCCTGCCGGTCAAACCCACAGATTGGCCTTGATCGTAAGCCAGGCCTAGGGACCCTACCCATGAAGAATTTCATACACTGAGCCTCTAGTACATAAATAAATATAAAAATTAAAAATAATTTTAATAAAAATAACTTAAAATAAGGGGGTGATTCCTGGAAATGTGCTGTGAGAGTTGTTTAGAGAGAAACTGGGAAACCATGAAACCATTTTGACAAAGGGATTTAAAAGTCATAATGAAGACAGATAGCAATTAGGGCACTTGAATCACGTAACAAAGAGAAGAGATTAAGTGAGGCTAGCACTTGGGGGAAAAAAGTGAAGAGAGGTATGATTGGTAATTAATGGCAGCTACCAGGCCCTGAGGTCAACATGGGTAAATGCTGCCCAGGTCCATTTTGAGGAATAATGGGCTTTTATTACCCATCAGCTGGCAATAATGCTAGCACAGCCTTCAGCTGTCAGATGCTCATGCTCCTCTGACCCAGTCAGTTCCTGCAGCGCCTCAAGGGTCTCCCAGGTGGAGAGAGTCCGTACCAAGGTGCCTTTTCTGGGGAGTGCGCATCCACAGATAGATCACCAGGGAAAGGAAGGCCTGGCCCCTACCTCTGATCGGGATGGTGTGTTCCCTCTCCAGAACACACCACTGGCCTGGATGCCATTGGCTCCTCATTGCAGAGACAATACCCGAAAGGACCACAATGGGCCCAGGGATTTGTCCAGGAACACTCTGCAGCAACCTTGCCAGAGCTGCTGGATGGAGCCCCGCCTGTCTATGGAGGTGGAAGGGAAGTTCCCACAGACTCACTGACCTCTGAGAGCTACGCAGCTCCCCAGCTCCCCAGCCTTCTCTGTAAGTCTCTCTCTTGTTGGTTGTACAGAATGTGATCCCATGTAGAAGCAGCCTTGGTGCAGGGTCCATGTGCTGGGTATTTTTCGGAAGCTGCTTGGCATCTGGCAGGCACCTCCTGAGCCTGGGACCTGCAGGCCCTATGGGGCCTGGGGCACTAGCCTGCTGCCTGGAGTCACTCCTGGCAGGTAGACGAGGTGTGTGGGAGGATGCTCTGCAGTTCCTGCTCCCTTTGTTTGGAGGCCAAAGGCTCCAGTCACCGCGGCTCAGACTGAGCTGCAGTGATGCTGCAGGTAGCCAAGGCCCCAAACAGAGGTCCCCACTGCCCCATGGAGATGGAAGGGCCGTAACAGCGGCACTCACGGCTCCTCTGGCCCAGACAGTTCCTGCAGCTCATCAAGGGCCCACGGCTCCCCAGCCTCTCTATTCAGTCTTTCTGTTGTTTTTTGTCAGAAGCTGTCCATCAGTGCTCAGCTGTCATGCAAGAGTAATTGATCTCTATGTACCTGTGTATTTGATTTTGCACACAGGAGGGACAAGGTCAGTGTCCCCCTGTCTGTGGCCAGGTTGGGCCTCCCCTGACTAGCCTGGAATTTATCAACTGGCTAGTACATCCCCAAGGAGAGAAGACAGATGTGAAAAGAGTGTAGGTGGTGGGGCAAAGTGACCACTCCCTGCTAACACTGCCGCAATCACCTCCCCACACACCTGTTGGTATTAGTCACTGTCAATTCCCCCCCCCCCCCCGCCGCCCAAATGACTCCCTCTGGATGAAGAGCCAGTAACTGAGGTCATATCCATTGTTGATTTTTTTGACGTGTCCTTTTCATAGTTCTTGTTTTATGACTTCACTTTTGAAATAATAACCTCCAGCGTAAACTCTGTGCTGGGCCCTACAGATCAGCACCTGGATAACCCAGAATCACCATGTGGTATTTAAAATATGACAGCTGTCTCTTATCAGAAATAGGTCTTAGCACTGTTGATAGCCCAAAGTGAGGAAACAGGGTAAACACGGACCACAGTCCAGCTCAGCTTTGACATGCCCTGGGGCATCTGCCAGGCTTTCTTTTCTCACCTGGAAAGGAGTTAAAGAAATAGTTTGGAGCTATAAGAGGACAGATGTCAGAACTTTTCATTTTCCAAGCTTAGTCATATTGTGTGAACTTGTACTGGCCCACCATTATCCTAAATATGTTCATATACTGACTAGAAAAAAAAAGGGAAATTGTGTGTATGTGTGTGTGTGTGTGTGTGTGTGTGTGTGTACTAGTATGTATATGTATATGTTACAGATATGGTGCAAGTCACAAAAGTTTGTTTTCTGAGACTATGAATTTACTTTCCTGCCTTATTCCTTTAATGATTTTAATTAAAGTAGCTACAATATAGAGCCTTGTAATATCTGGTAAATTTAAGAAACATCAGTCAAAGAATCATGGAATGGCTATTTTTGGTTGCAATCATTTTACTCAATTCATAAGTAAGACTATTCATCAGCCATTTGCTGTCTCTTAGATATTCATTATGTTAGATATTTGAGAGAAAGGGGATATTTAGATATCTTTAATTGCATTTAAATAATAATTAACAAGGTTCTTATAGTACATAGAGCAATATTTTAAGAAAAAAAATGCTAAGTACCAAGATAGGAATATAGACAAAATGCCAGGGAATAGTCACATATTAAGTGTGACACTCAATTGATATAATCAAAAAAGTAAAATAATTCATGATTCCATCCTTGAGTGCTCATACTTATATAGACATAGGCTTATTCAGAAACTAGAGGCCCGGTGCACGAAATTCATGCATTGGGGGAGAGGGGAGTCCCTCAGCCCAGCCTGCACCCTCTCCAATCTAGAACTGCTGGCAGTCGGCAGTCGGACATCCCTCTCACAATCCGGGACTGCTGGCTTCCAACCGCTCACCTGCCTGCCTGCCTGATTGCCACTAACCGCTTCTGCCTGTCAGCCTGATCACCCCCTAACCATTCCCCTGCTGGCCCGATCAATGCCTAACTGCTCCTCTGCTGGCCCAATCACCCCCAATTGCCTCCCCTGCTGGACTGATCGTCCCCAACTTGCTTTCCCCTGCCAGCCTGGTCGCCCCCAACTGCCCTCCCCTGCTGGCCATCTTGTGGCTGTGGGTGCCAGCATCTTTGAGTGGATGGCAGTCAATTAGCATATTCCCTCTTTATTGGCTGTGGGCACCGCCATCTTTGAGGGTGGGAGAGTCAATTAGCATATTCCCTCCTTATTGGCTGTGGGTGCCACCATCTTTGAGGACAGGGCATTTAATTAGCATATTTCCTCCTTATTGGCTATGAGCACCGCCATCTTTGTGACAGCGTGAGGGTCAATTAGCATATCCCCTCTTTATTAGATAGGATGACTTGGGAGCAACCTAGATGTCTATAGATAGACAAATGGATAAAGAAGATGTGGTACGTATATACAATGGAATGTTACTTAACCATAAAAAGAATGCAATATTGTCATTTACAACATGGATGGACCTAGAGGGTATCATGCTAAGTGAAATAAGTCAGACAGAGAAAGACAAATACCATAAATACCATTTGGTTTCACTACATGTGGAATCTAAAAAAAGAACAAAATAAATGAATAAAAGAAAACAGAAACAGGCCCATAGATACAGAGAACAAGCTGATGGTTGCCATAGAAGAAGGGGTGGGGAATGGGAATATTTAAAAAGAGATAGAGAATATTTAAAAAGAATATTTAAAAAAAGATAGAGAGTCAGAGTCCTGACCACATTTTAAAAAAAAGAGGATTAAATTTAAAAAAAGAAATGACTTGGGCCATGTTCTGTAAATGTATTAAATTGTGTAAATACTCTGCCTCCAGGGGAAGGCACCTCAGCCTTTATAGCTCCTCTACCAATCTCCTATTTCCTTTGGTGACATGAGATCAAATCTACTAGAGGAGAACAAATGTTTCCTTTTTTTATTTTTTCCTGTTAGGAGAATGGCCACCCAAGCCCTGACTTCTCTTTGAGCAGCACAATTATGCCACATGCTTTCTGATGTGTGTTCAATGAAGCTCACAAGTTGGCAGATGACCATTTTGTGTGTGGCCCTTCTGCTTGCTGAGTCAGCAGTGACCCCTCTCTATTTAGAATCCTCATTTGTGCAGTTATCAAGGCTATACCTCAGCGATAAGTTTGTGTATCCATGTGGAACATCTTTCCCCTTGAATTGTGGATCCATTGCAATCAAGATGCTGTCTAGGGTGCCTCACACTACCTTTATATTTAGGCAGTGAAAATGAAATGAGGTGAATATTAAATACTTCTCATCTTGTGCATGGAGCACATGATGGGTCATAATTGGGGTATATGACTCATGACTTGTAATGCCATTTAGCAGGGTTAGCCACCTGGAAATTGTGAATGAGGTTCCTCTGAGTGGATAGACTCTAAAGACAAGTGGTGTTTACCCACAACTTCCAGAGGTGATACATAATATGCTGAATACATGCAATCTTTTTTTCAAGTGTCTCTTGTATTTACTAGTAAGTAGGGTCTCTAATTTCTAGCAGATACTATATATAACTACTAGAGGCCCAGTGCACAAATTCATGCACCTTGAAAAGAACTGTGGGCCGCTACGAGGTGGTAGGCACAGGGGCCGGTCTTGGCCCATCCTCCGTGTCCCCGCCCAGCCCCTCCCACCATGACCCCTGGCCCTCTTTCTGCAGGCAGCCCTGCTCCAGCTGCCACCACTCCCATGCACTGATGGCACCAGCCCCGCTTGCACCCGCTGACCTCTGATGGTGCGGAGCGATTGGGGCTGGCACCAGCAGTGGTGAGAGTGGCAGCTGCTAAGTCTATTGCCCCTCAGGAGCAGGGGGAGGTGGAGAAGCCCTCAGGGGCAATCGGGGCCAGCAGCCACTGCTCGCACCCGCTGACGGTGCCAAGCGATTGGGACCAGCGCCGTGTGCCAGCAGTGGGTGCAAGTGGCGGCTCTGGCACTGGCTGCAGGTGCCAGTAGGGCCAGTGCTGGCAAGTGGGTGCAAGCAGCGACTCCAGCGCCAGCAGCAGGTGTGAGTGGGGCCAGCACCAGCACACAGGAACAAAGAATTTTCAATAACCACCAGAGGCTTGCCCCAATGACAGCAACTGGCGCCCTGCCTTGGACTGGTACCCCTGCTCACCTGCTCCACCATCCCGCCGTGGCCGACGCCCGCCATGTTTTGTGCTCTGCCTCCTGCTGCTGACGCCCACCATGTTCTGTGCATGTCCCTTGGTGGTCAGTGCACGTCATAGCAACCCAGTTGTTCCGCCGTTCGGTCTATTTGTATATTAGGGATATATATATATATATACACATATATATATATGCTTTTTAGATAAAAAATCATATGCCTCTGATATACTCAGTCATTCAATAGCAAGGACCCTGTGACATGTTCTGTTATATTTATGCATCTCAATAAAAGGCAGATGCTGCCACACTTTTTCATTTCTTCCTTTTTCTCTGTAGCTTTTCCCTGTGTTCTATTAAAGAAAAATTTTAACATCTATGGCTAAAAGCATTATTTTTTAAGAAATGTTTTATTAAGCCAAAATGCTAGCCAACAAGAAGACTGATCTTGGGGCATGGGGTCTAAACCACCAGCAGCATGGCTGGATGAAAAAGACATACATGCCTATTATCTCAGAGTTTGCACACATTTTTATACATCAAGTAAAGGAAAGAGGGAGAAAGATGTAAGCCATCTGAAATAATTTATATTCGCTATAGGCAAAGGGCTGGAAGGGAGTGAACTGGGCTAACTATGGGATCTCAAAAAGAAATCTCCACTCCTGTGGGTTGGCTATGGGCAGCAGCCTGTAAAGCCGATGTGTGAACAAGAAGCTGAGGCTCCCAGAGTTTCATCCTGACTGGCTAACATGATCTTCAGAAATGGTCACCTCAAAATTACTCCAAAGTTCCAAGAGACAAAAGGAATGTGAACAGTCCTGTTAGATGGCCTGCAACCATTAATGCCGGGGTTCTTGTCCGAGCATCAAGAAGGGTTCAGGAATCTGGAAAAGGGGCTGTGCGTAGATGACATAGGAATCCAGAGACTAATAAAGAATCTGGAGACGAGATATAATTTTGAAAGGCATTCGGGGTCAGAGGACCTTTAGCTAAAGGAACTGAAGAGTCCCTCCTTTTCTGGGACCCTTGCTTTTATTAACACAATTTGTCCTAAGGCAAGGTGGAGATAATACACTTCAAAGGGTAAGGTTTCAATACAGAAGCATTGTCAGTTTGGGGAATAGCCTACGGCTGTTTAGGTGTTTGGCCAGTAGGAGGCAATAACATGTAGATTAAGATGCCCTTTAACTATCCAACAGCCACAATCAGTTTCCTATTCAGGTTTGGGGAAATGCCTTTAGCCATTCCCAACAGGTGACTACATGTGTGACTCAACCCTGTTGAGTCCCCAAGTCTCATCAACCTTTTGATGAAACTCTTGAAATTATGACATGCTGGGATTGGTTCCCGGCACATTAACAGACTAACAGTTCTGTCTCTTTCTCTCACTCTCCAGCTGTTGTAATTCAATTTAGAACATCTCAGAATTTTCTCCTTATCAGTCTCTTTATGTTCTCTCCCAGTTTCTGGAGATAATGCTTTCTCCAGCTTGTAGTCTGTGTTCTTTGAATATAGCAGATCAACTATTTTGTTTTTCCCAGTTTTCCACTTTATCTGCTATTATGATGAATATAATTATAATATTTAAGATTCGAATACACCATAATTGTGTATTGCCTCAGATGTCAAATCAATTTGTTTAAATATTACTATTTCTTATGAAAAGGAGGGGGAACTAAAATATAAAATTTAAAGACTTTTATCCAAGAATAACATAATTGTAAATGGCAAACCAAGATATAAGCACACAGCTCCTGATTCTAATGTTTTTCTGATTGTGGATTCTGGAAACCAACTTGCAGGATTCATTTCTGTAGGAGTAGTGCTATTACATGATCACATGTAAAATTACCATTAAGTGCCCAAATAAATGCTAATCAACCAATTGCAGACAAGGTAGTCATAGAGGTGTTATATTTTCTCAACTTTAGGTCAATTATAATATTTAGATATAGTCAGATTTAGTTTGCATAGTTAAATAAGCACTTTTGGCTGAGACAGTTTTCACTTTCCTTGTTTTTAATGACCTTGAGTAAAGGTTGCTAAATGCCTAGGAACTCAATTACCAGAAAAGATTGTATTTAACTTCATAAAACATTTATGAAACTGCCTTCCAAAGTAGCCTTGCCTTTCTGCAATTCCAGCTGTAGAGAATATTTCCTGTTGTTCTACATTAATCTCACCTTTTGGTATTATCAATTTGGGGCAGTTTAGCTATTCTGTTAGGTATGTTGTGGTATCTCATTGTTATTTAATTAGAGGCCGGGTGCACAGATTCATGCACCAGTGGAGTCCCTCGGCCTGGCCTGTGCCCTCTCATAATGCGGGACCCTCAGGGGATGTCGAAGGCCCGGTGCACAGTTTCAGCCCATGCCTGCAGGCCAGGCCGAGGGACCCCACCAGTGCATAAATCTGTTCACCAGGGCTCTAGTATGCATATAAGATCTTTGGTTAATCTCTTCCAGCCCTCCCCGCACCCCCTTACCTCTGAGATTCGTCATTCTGTTTCCTGTTTCCATGCCTGTGCATTTAGCGTTTGCCCCTGGTGGTCAGTGTGCATCATAGCTACAGGTCGAACAGTCAAATGGTTGAATGGTCTATTGGTTGCTTAGGCTTTTATATATATAGACTAGAGGCCCAGTGCATGATAATCCGTGCACTCAGGGTGTCCTTCAGCCTGGCCTGCACCCTCTCACAATCCTGGACCCCTCAGGTAGGGTAGCTAGGCCTGGCCTGAGATCAGGGCCTATCAGGGCTTTTCTTCCCCCAGCTGGAGGCAGCTGGCCCCGCTCCTGCAACTGCCACTGCTTCAGCGCTGCCCCCCCTCCTCTGCCACCGGTTGCCTCCTTTTGCAGGCGGCAGTGTGGGGTGTGATGGCTTGGCTGGCCTGGGCCTCCCTCTTTCTTTCTTTATTTTTTTTAAGTAAGAGTAATGTTTACTGAGTGATACAGAACTGAGTACTATGAAGGGTTTACCAGGATGGAAATGTACCATACCCCGCCCCTGCCACCCCCAACACCCAGAGATTACAGTACTTAGAAGTTACACACAATGGCCATAACTGCTAAATATCTGTTTGTAACAAACAAACCATAGCATATTTATACTGCATCACATCAAGTTATTATAGAAATCCATTTATATATTGCTTGTATAAAATCATTTTTTTTGGTAAAATATATTTTTTAAAAAAGAAAGTATAAAAAACATGTGTAGTTGAAAGCCCTGCCAGGACAGCCAGTCTGTAAACATTCAGTGAGTATGTGCTTTGAAAGGGCGTCCATGCCTCGTGCCCACAGCAACTCCAGCAGGGCCGGCGAGTGTGCGCCCCGCTGCCACTCTGGGCAGGACTGAGCTGGACCACAGTGGGTACAGCAGGGCCTGGCATTGTGCCCTTCTCCAGCCTTGCATCAGGATCAGGGTCAGGGTCAGGGTCAGGGCTGGGGGCAGGCAGATTGCAGTTTCACTCTGAGTTCCATCCTCAGCCTAATTTTGGTTGCAACTCATGGCTTTTCCTGGCTGCTCGGAGGTCCTTTGGGTGGGTGCCCTGGCGGAGAGGCCAGAGAAGTGCCCACAGCTGCCTGGTTGGGCATCTCTCTGGCCCAGAGCCTCTGTCCTGCCTCCTGCAAGCCTGGCCCCAGGCAGAACAGCCTCCTCTCAGGACTACTTTGGTCTCAGCGCTTGGTCCTGGGTTTCATCAGCCTGAGTTTCTTCCCCTGGTGTGGTTGATCTGAGTTTCACAAAAAAGCCTGGCCGATGCTGGCTGTGCTGAGCCTCATTGAAGAGTTTTTCATGCAGCAAGGAAGAGCCCTCTTGGACCCTCCTCTTCTTCCCTCTCCTCATCTCCTCCTCCTCCTGGTCCTCCTCTGAGCCCATGGTCACTTCTTCTCCAGCTGCTCCAGCAGTGGGTTGCCTTCTGAGTTGGGGGTCTTAACGCTGTCGGTCCTGACGATACTGGTTGAGCATCAGAATGGGCTGCTGCCACTCCTGCTTCAGCTCCTCCATCTGGGTTTTCAGCTCCGCATTCATGAGCTCCAGCCACTCAGATTCCTGCTGCAGACACTCCATCCACTCCTTTTTCTTGTTCAGCATGGGGCTGCCGCCACTTTGTTCTTTTCCCAGTGCCTTTTACTCTGCTCCTCTTCCTCATCTAGCTCACTTTTCACAGGTTGAGGCCTCTTTCCCAGTTTCACCTTCCTAACCACCTCTGCTGCCTGCCTCATCGCCCCTAACTACTTGCCTGCCTACCTGATCATCCTAACTGCTTGCCTGCATACATGATCACCCCTAAATGCTCACCTGCCTACCTGATCACCCCTAACCACTCATCTGCCTGCCTGATCACCCCTAACTGCTTGCTGGGGGGTAGGGCCAGCCCTGCAAGGGGCCATCTGCCTACCTGATTGCCCCTAACCTTTTTCCTGCCTAACTAATAGCCCCTAACCACTCATCTGCCTACCTGATTGCCCCTAACCACTTGATTGCCTACCTGATCACCCCTAACCGCTTGCTGGGAGTGGGGCCAGCCCGGCAAGGGGCCATGGTGGTTCTGGTCTCTGGTCATTCTGGTTGTTATGCCTTATGGTCTGGGCTTTTATTACATAGGATTGCTATTCTCTAATGACAAATGATGCTGGCCATCTTTTTATATGTTTATTTTCTTCTCTGATGAGGCCTATGTTCTTATTGGTGATTTAAATTTTTTGGTATATTTATAAACAAATATTTTAGCATATATATATATATATATATGTGTGTTTTTTGCAACTATTTTCCCCACTTTTTGGCTGGTCATTTTTTCCCTCTTAACAGTGTCTTTCACAAAGTCAATGTTTTTAATCTTAGTAAAGTCCATTTTATTATTTTTTACTAACATAGATTATGCTTTTGATGTTCTATCTAAAAATTCATCACCAAACCCATCACTTAATTTTTCTCTCATACTTTTTCTAGCAGCTTCTTTTACATTTAGATCTAAGATCTATTTTGAGTTCCTTTCTGTGAAAGGTGTAAGGACTGTGTCTAAGATTATTATTTTCTTTTCCCTCAATTTTCCTGTAAACCCAAAGCAGCTCTAAAACATTTTACTTATTTATTTATGTGTGTATGTATGTATGTATGTATCAAATGAGGGAATTATGTCCTGCCCTAATTATAGGCAGGGAGAGTGCTCAGGCAAAGACTTGCCTGTACAGGGACCTGTGGCTGGCATGTGTTGAATGGCACCTGGAGCCTATAGGACATGGTATGCAAATTATTATCAGCTCTGGGAATGGGAACATACCTGTTGAGAAGGTGGGGTAAGTGTTAGCTACATCAACTATATTGTATTAATTTAAAAATTCTGGACCCAATATGATCAACTAACATTTGCTAAACATCTCTCATAGTTTGATTTGGGTTATTTTATAACTTTCATGTCTCTACATGCTCAATATTTTCTCTAGGTTCTGGAACATATAAAATATGTAGTTATACAAACTATTTTAATGTCATTAATTAATTTTATCATCAGTGTCATTACTGGGTTGGTTTTGAATGATTGATTATATTTTTCATTCTGGGTTCTAGTCTTTTGCATGTGTGGTAAATTTTAACAGCCTGCCACCCATTGTGAATTTTACCTTGTGGAGTGTTAGATATATTGGTATTCCTACATAGTCTACAGGTTTGTTCTGCGATGTAGTTAACTGATTTAGAAACTGTTCAACCCTATCAGGCTATGCATTTCAACTTTGCCAGGTGAAACAGAGCTATAGTTAGTCTAAGACTAATTTTCCCCACTGCTTAGATGAGACCCTTTTGTGGACCCTACTCCATCCTTTTTGAAATATAAGATTTTCCAGTCTTGCTGGTAGATGTGATTCCAGGCTATTGTTTCTTGCAATCCTATCAAGCAATTACTTGTTTGTTTGTTTTGTTAATCCTCACCCAAGGATATTTTTCCCACTGAATTTTAGAGAAAGTGGAAGGGATGGGGAGAGACAGAGATAAACACATTGATGTGAGAGAGACATATCAATTGGTTGCCTTCCACATGTACCCCCAACCCAGGCCGGGGATCGAGCCTGCAACCAAGGTACATGGTCTTGACCAGAATCGAACCTGGGACCTTTCAGTCTTTGGCTCTATCCACTGAGCCAAACTGGCTAGGACTCAAGTAATCCTTTCCCCCATGTGGCTATTGCCTCCCCCACACACTAGTCTATCCTCAAATGGAGGCTCGAAGAAGAGAGTCTGAAGATCGCCCATGCTCTCTGTGCACTCTCTCTTCTGCAGGACTGTGCTCTGTGAACTCTATCAGCCTCGGTCTCCTGATCCCCTCGGCTGCACTTGGTCTGTACACTCTCCAGGCATGAGCTTGGGCACATGTGAGCTCACCTCCTTTCCTTCTCATGTTTCAGGGTCTACCACTCCTTCACTGCCTGATGTCCAATAACTTGAATTCTGTTGCTTTCTATATTTTGTCCATTTTTTTTTTTTTTACTAATTTTAGACAGAAGAATAAATCTAGCCCCTGTTTGCCTCATTTTAGCTGGTGGTCTTCAGCTTGGGCATTTTTGATGGTGAACATTTGAAGATTTTATTCTAACTTAAGATGAATATGTAGTATGTGATAAAATATAAAAAACGTGACCTGGAATAAGAAGCACTATTTCATTTAGAATAAGAATAACATTTTAGATTTTGAGTGAAGGTTTGACAAGCCTATTTATTTCTATTGAATACATAACCAAAAATTAATCTAGCTATATTTCTAATACAAATATATATTATTTAAATTCTCTAGGCTTTATATATGAATGCTCTAATCTTTACTGAGTAACTCCAATTCACACTATACAATACTAGGCTTATTTGTAAAAATACAATAATGCATATATGTATTTTTACTTAAATCTCATTCAAAAGATGCAAATTTTGTTATTATTCCAAAATAAAGGAGGAGGAAAATATAATCTGGAGAAAGAAAATGACTTAATTAAATAGTTACATATTGAGCAAATAATCTGAGATACAAACCTATCTGTCTGATATTTGAATATATTTTTCTTTCACTAAAATATGCTTTAAACATACATACATATTTTAAAGTTTGTTTTAAAATAAAAATACATCTGAGTAATGAAAATGTTACCTTCCCCACTAATTTTTTATATTAAATATAAAAAGTCAAGCTTGAGTTATTTTATTGTATTACTCAAATGAAAGCATTAACAACCTTATTATATAATTATAAATCATACCTATAAGGCCTCATTGATGGAACTACAAAGGGAACCTTTAAATTAATAACCCATGGTTAGTATTTGAAAGAGAAACTCTTTAAGATTCAAGCTCAATGATAAAGCAGGTCTGTTTCAGTAGAATTTCTAAGAGAAAATTATGAGTCCAAACTCCTAAGGAGATTACACTGCTATAGATTAGAACATAAATGTTCAAGAAGACAGATGATGAATATCCTTTAAAGTTCGTGAATCTTTAGATGCAAGCTGGAAAAATAATGCTACATTGAATTTTTATGATATTCTGTGGTTACTGGATAAAAAGAAAGAGCAAAATCAATATTTTTGCACAGTATCCAGTCATTATTGTTATGTCTAGTTAGAACTTGATATTTAAATAAATATAAGTGTTTTCTAAGCCATTTGGACAAATTATTTTAAAAACCCTAGGTAGATATGGATTTAGATGAATAGTATTATATACATAATTCTTTATAGTGTGTCATTAGTTTTTCCATTTGTAAAATTAATAGGGACTAAGATGAATACTAACTTGGAAATATTTGGTGGAATACAGTTCTTTCCTTCATTGAGATATGATTAATAATAATAATAATAATAATAATAATAATAATAATATGTAATGTATAAACACTGTCTAATGAGCCTGAAGACACTAAGTTAAACAAACCCACTAACCTTGTATCATGAGTTAGCCTTAGTGTTCTATGGAACCAGACATTTACCGTGACATATGCAATATTGATGGCATCTTATGCCTGGGCTAAGACAAAGACTTTTCTTCTTTTTCTGTTTCTCTCAACAGTGCCTACTAAGGTACATTCAAAATTTTTAGTATAACAGAAACTATTCTGAGAAGAAAAATATAACAATTTATGGCAGGGCAGCTAGTCAAAGGGCTGAGGGCCGTTTTGACTGTTGACCTGTGAAGGCCACTTAGAAAAAGAATCAAAAGGAAAGTAAGGGTTTTCAGAGCTCCTTTAAGTTTTGGTCTAAGATTGTTTTCAGCCAAGTCTCATTCTTTAAACAAGGTTTCCTTCTTTGAATGCTTGTGTGTTTTTTAATCTCAAAGAGGTTTGTAAGTAATTCTATTTGGCTTGGAGACACCAGTCTAGCAGAATGGTCACTTTTCATTTTCATTTTTCTACCTGCAAGGGGACAAACCATCTGGATAAGGAGCTGGAAGAAAGCCAGGCTGATCTGCTGTTACATTTAATTCAGCCAGTTTTCATATGCTGTGAATTGTGCTTGAATCCATGATCACTGTCAAGTCATTGACTTTTAGTTCTGAAGTACATTATAAATACTGATGAAAGATAAGCATTTATCTGCATTAATTTGAATTGTTCATATCATTCAATAGAAAACAATAAATTCAATTAAAGTGAAATCAATCAAATACCAAGGATATTCCATGGTTACAGTATGCTATAGAGTAAAAAATAAAACTTTTTTTTTCTGCCATTGTTCCTTCGTAATTGTCAACATAAAAAATATCCAGCTATCTGGTTGGCTCGGTTGTTTGGAGCATCGTACCATACAAGGAAAGGTCACACGGTTCCATTCCTGGTCAGGGCATATACCCAGGTTGTGAGTTCGATCCCCGGTTGGGGTGCATACAGGAGGAACCAATCGATATTTTGATCTCACATTGATATTTCTCTCTCTCTCCTGATGTTTATCTCTCTCTTCTACCTTCCTGTCTCTCTAAAAATCAATAAAAATATATCCTCAGGTGAGGATTAAAACAAAAAAGAAACAACCAAACCCGTAGAGAATTTTTGTGAGTATATTTAAGCCAAACTAACAACAATTGCCAGGAAGCAAAATCTCAACAGATTAAGAAAATGCTCCAGAGAATGGCAGTTTTGCAGTTTATTTTATACATTATAACTAAAGGAGGAGATGTAAGTGGGTTATATAAAATCCACCGGTGATAGATTAAGGAGGCAAGAGAAAACAAAGCATGGAAATCCTGAGATTAGATAAAGAGTAAAATGAAATTACAAATACTTCTTTTACAGTGCTGGTATAGGATAGTTAACAATTAACATTTACAGCACACAGAGATGGTACGTGGGGAAAAGATAACAATGAGGGATTCTGTGGTCTCATGCTCTGATGTGATGGATATACACGGAGGGGTTTACTCTGACATTACAAAGGTATGTTATCATAGATGCAAAAAGACAATAGGCTCAGTTAACATAACAGTTAACCTTTGTCAAGGAAGATACAAACCTAGGACATGATTACCCCCCATGACTCACTTTCGGTTAGGAAGTTTTAATTTCAGACCGTTCTATGTGGTTACTTTCAGTCTCTGAGTTTGTAAGGCTAACCATGCAGACCTTCCCTGAGCTTGTCAAGTTTAGTATGTGGCCACATTTTCATCCACATAATGTAGTGAAGAAGACAGACACACAGATAGTCAACAAGAATGCAAGGCAAACTATGATTAGTTGTATTTCTTGAAGGTATCTTCTCCTTACCTATTCTTACTGTCACAATTATAGTTGATTTCATCATTCCTCACTGAGAACATTGCAATAACTTACAAGTGGATCTCTTTTTATGAATTCTTGCTTCCATCAAATCACCTGCAAGAATTATCTTCTTAAAACACAAGCCCACCGAAACCGGTTTGGCTCAGTGGATTGAGCGTCGGCCTGCGGACTGAAAGGTCCCAGGTTCGATTCCGGTGAAGGGCATGTACCTGGGTTGCAGGCACATCCCCAGTAGGAGATGTGCAGGAGGCAGCTGATCGATGTTTCTCTCTCATTGATGTTTCTGACTCTATCTCTCTCTCTTCCTCTCTGTAAAAAATCAATAAAATATATTTTTAAAAATAAAAATAAATAAATAAATAAAAAACACAAGCCCAATCTTGTTTTCATCCTGATGTTAAACCTCAAATGTCTCTCCATGGCTTCAGGATAATGCTTAGCTAAGTAGACATTCCATAACCTCTTCTGTTATACCCATATCATCCTCATATCCTGCCACTTCCATGAATAAACATGTTTTTCAGTTACTCCAAGCTTCTTACCTTCCTCAGAAGTATTCATAATACACACACACACACACACACACACTTTTTTTTAAAAAAAAATCTTTATTGTTGAAAGCATTACAAACATCATCTTTTTCCCCCCATTTATTCCTCATAGCCAGCACTTGCTCCCTGCCCCAGGCCTTCACCACACTATTGTCTTTGTCAATGGGTTACATATATGCATACACCTTCTTTGGTTAATTATGGGTATCTCTGATTTTGTAGACTGAGTAATTTAATTATCTGTTTAAACATTTCCTTCATCTTTGTAAACTTTCCACTGTCTAGAATATTGTCTGTGGAAAAGTAAATGTTCAGCAGTGTATTATACAAATAATTGTCCTAATAAAAATGTATAAACTGTTACAGAGGGCCATAAAACATATTTTTGCAGCTGGGGTTAAAGAAAACTATATTGAAGATGATGGTATATTAATTTTTCCTTAAAATTGAGTAAGTTCTTTAAAGGCAAAGATGAGAGGATGGCATAAAATAAGGGCTTGCTGATGAAGAGAGACTGAGGTCACATTTTCTTCCTCAGAAATCTCTTCTTTCAGACCAGGCGATGCACCTGACATGTGTAAATACAACTAATTGTCTAGATTAGATTCTTTTGTTGTGTCTTGTAGAAGATTTCATTAGCTGACTACTGAAAAGCCATCCTCCTCTTTTCCTTATTTACTGAACACGAATTTTGTCCAGGGCAGTAAAGTGGCCAGCATAAAAAAAATTATATTTCCTAATTCTTTTGAAGTTATTGATGACCATTTTAAAACAACTCTAGACAAAGAGCAAGCATTGTCAGAGATGATAAAAGATCTAATGAATAAAAGAGGTCTCAAGCATGAGTTGATTAAATGATATAAACAACAATTTATTTGCAGATTTCTCATTTCTGAATTTTTTTAAATCATCTAATCTGCTTAATTTACTCTCTGCTTTTCATAGTCAAACACAGTCCTTATGTAATACATTTCATCATAGATTAAGCACAATGTAATATTTTATATTATTGATTGTGCTGATAAACTATTCAGAGGTGCATGCAGAAACTTATAGTATTATTAATAGTTTTAGGTGCCTACCCACCAGCTACTAATATATGTGAAATATTCAGACATGACAATAACTGATTTTGGCCTCAAAATCAAACAAATGACATATGTAAAACAGAGTATTAGCAGAGCCAATAATGAATGCCTTCCTGCCTAAATCTATAAGATGTTGTATTAATGTAGGCTTTTGGCATCCCTTCTGTGAATGGATGGATTGATATCCTATCTAATAAAGAGGGTAATATGCAAATTGACCATCACTCCAACGTACAAGATGGCCACCCCCACGTGGACACAAGATGGCCGCCACAAGATGGTCAGCAGCAGAGGGCAGATGTCAGTGATCAGGCCTGAAAGGGAGGGCAGTAGGGGGCGACCCACGCCTGCAGGAGAGGGCTGTTGGGGGGGGAACCAGGCCTGCAAGAGAGGGCAGTTGGGGGGGCCAGGCCTGTAGGGGAGGGCTGTTGTGGGGCGGGCAGCCCTTCAGGGGAGGGCAGTTGGGAGGCACCAGGCCAGCAGGGGAGCAGTTAGGCATTGATCAGGCTGGCAGGGGAGTGGTTAGGGGCAATCAGGCAGGCAGGCAGGCAGGCAAGCAGTTGGGAACCAGCAGTCCTGGATTGTGAGAGGGATGTCCCAGATTGAAGAGGGTGCAGGCTGGGCTGAGGGACACACACACACACCCATGCACAAATTTCGTGCACCAGGCCTCTAGTAGAACTATAAAAAACCTGGATTATATATAAGTAGATCACTCAGTTTTGTAGAATACACTTTGTGAAGAAAATAAAAATATTACAATTATGAAAATTGTGATTCATTTTTAATAGAAAAAACATGAAAATTGAAAAAAAAATCTAGGAGATAATTTGACTTTGGAAAACCCCTTTTTCACAGTTTATACTGGATCATGAAAACCAACATTAGAATCACAATACAACTTTCTCTCCCTGACACAACCAGAAGATGCATGACCTTGAAGTCTTTTGAATCCTTCTGGATAACCATTGTTGATGGTTGGGGGTGACCATTATTTTATTGTTTTATTTCCTTAGTGAAATTTCTTAATTTGAGTAAATCTTAAAGTGCTTTTTTGTTGATTGTTTGTTTTTCTTAGTGAAATTTCTTAATTTGAGTAAATCTTAAAGTGCTTTTTTTTCTTTTAGTAAAGTTCTAATTGCTGGACTATGGTCATTAACTATAAGTAGTGGATACAATTAATTTCAATATAATTGAGTACCATAGTAGAGGCAAATAAAAATGCATGGACTTTATGTGGATCTATTCCAAGTCATCTTTTTACCAATTGTCAATACAGAGGATCCACCTATGCCTTACTTAGCTTTTCTCAGGTGAGCATCCATGAATAATGGTGATTTAGGAATAAGAAGACACAATGTGAATGGATAGCACCATCTACATTAAGCATGTCAAACTAGCAGCCCATGGGCCTCCTGCCTCATTTATTTGGCCCATGTTAGCCTTTGAGTTTGACATGCTTGACCTACATGGATGGTTTAAGAGTTAGACTCCAAAAAAAAGAAAAAGAGTTAGACTCCAGGGGAGGCCCTTTAATCTTATGGCTGTTTCTTTGTATTCTGCTTCTCTTACGTGGCTTAAGACAGTTCCCCAGAAGCAGGGTTTGAAATGGAGATACTTATGTATGTTATATTGTAGGAGTCTTCAGAGGAGAAACTTGTAAGGAGTCAGGGAAGCCAGATAGAGCAAGGGACAAAAAGAATCTCAGTGCATTTAGACTACCTTGTAGTCTCTGTGTGAGTCCTCAGGAGCCCTGGTATATGCATGGAGTTGTCCAACTCTGAGGTAAGGGGCTTGTGTACCTTCATATCAACTATTGGATGCCCCTAATTGTGAGGTTAGATAACCTCCCAGGAATTTTAGGATAGGCAGCCCAAGTCTGGGTTAGGATGAAAAAGGATGCAGCTATGAGCTGTTAGCACCCAGCACTCACTGCAGCTGAGGGCTGGGACCATGAACTCCTTATAGGAGATTAGAGCAGGTCACCAATGTCATCTACTTTGGAATCCATTGTGTGCCATTTTTTAAGAGATAACCCATGTTAATATGGTCTAAAAGTTAAAAGAATTTAAAAGAGATGAACAAGTGTCTCACTTATTCTTCTTTCCCCATACATCCTATTTATTTTTATCTTTGACATATCTATTTTATTGAGTTTTTCTCTCATCTCAGATTTCTTTGTGTGGCGATAAGGAAATACAAATATCTATTAATTTAGATTTCCTTTTTCATATATGCATAATATACAATAGTGTGTGATATAATAACTTTATATTCACTATGCTATACTTTGTTTTTCTCACCAATATATACTGGCTCTCTCTCCATATTAGTACATATAGATCATCTCATTCTTTCAGTTGTATAGAAATCCATGTGTTGGTGAAATATAATTTATTCAAACAGTCATCTCTTATTAGGTACTCATTGGAGAGAGATTAGCTCATTCATGCTGGTAGAACTCCATTCTTTTGGACATGCCATTTAATTAGTGCTGCTTTATTAGAGAAGTGGTGTGTGTGAGACAGACAGTGGAAAATCTCACAACATATGTGAGAGAGCAACAATGTGACCATCCTTGATCTGTGTTGTCAAAGTCAGATGCATGTGACTGAGACATACCTGTGAATATTCTCATTTTAGCTTTATTAATGAGACTACCAAGAATGCCAATACATTTATGCAATTCAAAAATAGTCTAACAGATGGAGTCTGTGACAAAGGGATACAAATAACTCCAAATCAAAGAACGTCTCAATGTTTTTCTGTACTATGAATTATATCAAAATTCCAAAACACTGAGACATGCTCATTTAAAAAAATTATTCCATTTATGTAAATTTAACACAATAGTAGTATGATTGGCCTGCATCACATTATTTTAAACTTAATTTGTATCTATCTCAGACCTCTAATAAATTAGCTCTTAGCAAAAGCCTAAGGATTAAGAAATGCTTTATGATATGTCATAACAAAACAGCCGATTGTGCAAGCATAAACCAAATTCTATTGATGACTGGTACAAACGCAATTTTACTGGCATTACTTTGACCCTATATTCCATGATAAATAAGGCATCTGACTTCTGAAAAAAGTAAATGTGCTTATTTTGTATTTTCTCAGAAAATATTATGCAGAAAAGAAACTGTAATAATAATAAGAAGCAATATGTATGTATTCTTAAGTTTACACAAAATATATCTAAATTAAAAATTTCTTGATTTAGAAACACAAACCAAAACGATCACTTACTATTTGGATTATTACAATCTCTCAAGGATTTATGATAGTGAAACTTGATACTACCAATCCTCATTTATGACCTCAACCAAGAAAACCTTCTTATATGCTTATCTTTTGCCCAAGTACATTAATGAATTCAGGACAAAATAAGTCCCTAAAGTGATTTGCATATATTGATTAAATATCATGAATGAAATTAAATTATTAGAGACACAGGAAATGGAGAAAGCACAATTGTAGCCATTATTTAAATAAATTCCTTTGTGATTCTTTTTTATGTATAATTATATTAATATTTACCCCAATGGCTATGTAAGTAGTGAGAGTATGCTCTACAAGTGCCAGTGTTTCTGATGGACTCTAGCACTTTGGGAACTTTGGCTCTGGAAATTGTATCATTATCTTAACAGAACTATATAACCATCAATCGTTTGCTGTGTGATTAAAGAACATTTAGGCCTTAACTGGTTTGGCTCAGTGGATAGAGCATCAGCCTGCAGACTGAAGGGTCCCAGGTTTGATACCGGTCAAGGGCATGTACCTTGGTTGCAGGCACATCCCCAGTAGGGGGTGTGCAGAAGGCAGCTGATCAATGTTTCTCTCTCATTGATGTTTCTAACTCTCTATCCCTCTCCCTTCCCCTCTGTAAAAAATAAATAAAATATATTTTTAAAAAAGAACATTTAGTAAAAAGCAGATATTTCAAAAAGGACCTTGGCTCTGATGTTTACAAACAAAACTGAACCATTACTTATGTTTATATGCATACAACTTCTTTGGTTGATCTCTTACCATCTGCCCCACTCCCATCACCTGCCCATTCTCCCCTCCCTTCCCTCTGAGGTTTGATGGTCTGTTCAGAAGGAGGGTGAAGCTCTGGGCTGGGGGAGTAAGAGTGAGCTGGGAGAGGACAATGGAGGGAAAAGGGGGACATATATAATACTTTCAAAACTAAAGAATTAAAAAAAGTTTAAATTAGCAGGTACAGAATAGTTATTGGGATATAAAGTACAGAATAGGAAATATAGTTGATAAATATCTACAATAATAAAAGCGTAATATGCAAATTGACAGAACAACTGAACAGCAGAATAACCATCTGGACGACCTTCTGGAAGACCACACTATGACACCCACTGGCGCCAGGCCAGCCAAAGCGAGTGTGATGTGATTGGTTGGGACCCGGCCATCGCCCCATGATGGCCCTGCAGAGGGAGGCCCAGGCCACTGACCAGTGGGTTGTGGCAGGTGGGCGGGGACTCCCTCTGTGGGGTGATCAATGGTGGGGCTCCCAGATTGTGACAGGGCACAGGCCGGGCTGAGGGACCCCCCGCCCCCTGAGTGCAGGAATTTTGTGCACTGGGCCTCTAGTATTATAATAACTATGTATGTTTGATGATACTAGCTTCATTGGGACTAATCACTGGGTTGTGCACCTGAAACTATACTGTACCTCAACTTCAACTGAAAAAGAAAAAAAAAAAAAAAAAATATATATATATATATATATATATATATATATATATATATATATTTAAAAGAATCTCAACCATAATTCAAAGACTTTGTTGTGGACAAGCTCAATAATGCTTATAGAATGTGGAATAGGATGAATGAAAAAGACCCACACCCTGACTTAGAGGTCAGCATAAACGGGAAACTTAGATCACAATTAAGAGATGCCAAGTGCTTATATAATTTAGATAAAGAGTACATTTCCATAGGTTAAGGCACAAAACAGAGTTATATTAAAGTTAACAGGGGTCCCATGTTAACCTGCACGAATTTCATAAGTGATGATAGAATGCCTGGCCATCTGCACCCGGAAGAGAGCTCTCAGCAGAGCCTGACCATCGTGGCATCCTGACCCCACACTTCCGACCTGTGGATCTCAGGATGTGTGGAAGGGGTGAGGGGGCTCTTTGGGGTCTCTTATATAAGGGTATTAATTATGAGAGCTCCATCCTCATGACCTCATCACCTCCCAGAGGCCCCACCTCCTGATATTACATTGGGGGTTACATTTGAACACGAATTCTGGAGGGATACAAACAGACCATAGCAGCCATGAAACTCCTAGGTTGTTATTACCATGACACAGCAGGTAGCCTAAGCTTCACATCAGATATGTGTCCAGTGTGAGTCATAAGGGAGTGGCCAGGTGGGTGCTGCATACACAGTGGGCATGGGACACTACTGGGAACCCCAAGCTTAGGAAAGCCCCAGTCTCAATTAGAGCAGCTGGCAAACCTGCCCAAGCTCTGTCCCTAGGAAGATAATATATTTACTGTGCTGGTCAGAAACAAGTCTACCCTCTGCCTGAGAGAGAGACACCTCTGTCCTCCCAGGCTGTTTATTCTACGGGTGTCTTTTGTAAGATATTCTAGCACCAAAGCTATCACAGGACATGTGGAAATGCCATGAAGAACTGAATGCCAACAAGTGGTATCAACTGTTTGCTTAACATGAAATGAGGAGCCATTTCAGCAGTTAGCTGATGGACATTTCATAGCAATTTGGATGGGGTCATAGTGACTCAGAGGTGAGGTATTTGTACTCATGTAGTAAAATTTTCATCTTACTAAGTTAGGAATCTAACACTATTGCTAATGTTTATGAAATAAGACTAGGGGTTTAAGAACACATTATAAATTACAAACAAATTAAATATGAATTAAACGTAATTGTATAGTTATAGTGTGAGGAATAAAAAAGAAAGGAATGGGAGGGGAGAGGTGTGGATAACATATTTTTACCAACCAGAGAAAGAAGTCTATACCTACAGGTGAGGAATTCAAAATTAACTATGAACACATAAGATGGTAACCTGTCTGTGAAATACAAAGTGAGAAGTTTGGTTTGAATGGATCGCTTGTAGCAGTTCTCAACCTGTGGGTCACGACCCCTTTGGCAGTCAAACGACCCTTTCACAGGGGTCGCCTAAGACCATCCTGCATATCATATATTTACATTATGATTCATAACAGTAGCAACATTACAGTTATAAAGTAGCAACAAAAATAATTTTATGGTTGGGTCACAACATGAGGAATTGTATTTAAAGGGCCAGAAGGTTGAGAACCACTGGCTTAGAGGAAATGAGGATGGACTGTGCATTTTAATACATACTCTGTATTCTTTGCTATTCTGATTTGTTTAAAGAACAGATATAGGAAATGAGATGTTTCTGAATAGTATACAGCTAATTATTTAGTCACTGGGGAATGGGCTAGCAATGGGGAAGGGGTTCAAATTCTAGATGGGCTTTGTCCATCAGAATCATTCCTAGAGCCTGTTACAGAGAGATTCTCTGACGCCACTTCCTCATTTCCTCTTCAGCAGGTCTGCAACTCCACCTGAGAATATACAGTTTAACACCCTTGAAAGTGATTTTGCTGCACAGCTCATTATAATAAACATACAAAGACCCACAGTTGTTGCTGGACTAAAACTCATTAGTTTACCAGTCCATGAGACAGTCGGCAGCTTAGCTTTAAAAATCAACATGTAACTTAAAATTTACCATATGATTGATTTGACTAATATTCCTGGAAATATCGTCAAAAAAATTCAGTCTCTTCCAGAGCCAAACCAGCTAGGGTCTCTTCTATTTTGTAAGACTGAGTTGGCATCTAAGGAGAAATAGGAGTGTCAGGTAGAAGGGTGATGTCTTTTCACTCCTGGGATGTGTGATTTCCATCTTTCACTCCCCTATTGCTCCTCAGTCCACAGTATTAATTATAAATGACATTCACAAAAATAATCACACAGATGTGAATGTAATCCATGCTAATTTGTGCCATATGGATAAACCTTTTACAGGAGCCATGGATGACAAGACCAGAGGAAACTTTGCTAGTCATATTTCATTGCTGCACTAAGACACAAAGTGATGAATGTTTCCCAAAAGCTTTTGACTACACAATGAACATTCCCTCTCCAAGAGTGTGTCTGCTGGGGTTTGTGTGCTGGACATGCGGAGAGGGAGTAACTTTCCCCTGCTCTGCTTTTGTTTTGTGTTTGTTTTGTTTTGTTTTATCTTTCCAAGGCCAACCTTAACATCCCTGAGGTTTGAGGTTGGGTACACTCTCCTGCCTGTACTTTATTCGTGCCCTTGGTTCTTGACCTGAGAACTGTTACATCATTGGTTATTTTGAGCTTCCTAGATGATTTCCAACTGTGATAAATGACAATTCCTGCATTGATAAATAATGAGTCATTTTATGTTTCAAGGTAAAAATCAATAAGTGGCATTTTAATTGCTCAAAGGAAAAGGAACATGGCAAAGAAAGCCATGAAAGGGTTCATTTCTGTCCATTTGGAAGAGAGAATGAAAATGGACACTTTCCCCTAGGGCTCCTGTTTCATCCTGGTGTGTATTGAAATGTAAGCCGCAACCAACAGTCTGGTTAATAACAATTCATGCCGCTGTCAATCTTTTTGACCAATGTCATCAATATTTTACACCACAGAACAACAACAATTAAGAATCAGGACCAGGAGAAGCACTTGGGGCAAAAGTGTTTCTAACACGATAATGAAATCGACCCTACAAAGCCAGCATTTCCAATAGACAATCTAAGAAAGCTTTTTCCTGTGATTTTCTTTTCCAAACAGTATGAACCACCACTCTTTATTACAAAGAAACACTGATCATGCAAGAGAGATCATAATTCCAGCCTGGGAAATTCAGATAAAAGTTATTTGAGCACAAGTAGTAACATTAACAGAAGTTCACATTTAATCCTAATTTACCATGGGCTAGGAACTGTTCTAATTATATGATGAAGTCAAAGCTAAGTAACCCAAATTAAAAACAAATATTGGCAAATTTCTACCTGATAGGCAAGCTAGTTTTCAAAGCATACTAGGAAAAAAATGAACAAAACAAAAAATAGAGAAACACACACACACACACACACACACACACACACACACACACCCCGCATACTGAAAACAATCAAATCTCCATGTTTTTTGTGGGTTTTTTCCCTCCCAATACAACTTTTGTGATTTTTAAGAAAGGTGACATTGGCCTTTGTTTTAGTTATCCTACTTGCTTGTGAAAATGAAAGCAGGAAGGCATTAAATTCAAAAGTCCATTTTATTTAATACATAAGATGGAGTTGAGCATATTTTATATCATTTTAGATGCAGATTTTAAACATCAGTTTTGAAGTTGATCAACCAGAAACCACCAAAAGTGCAGCTACAGTCACAGTCCATATAAGGATCATTTACCTCCTGCAGCCAACTGTCCCTGGCACTAGGAGGATCTTGCTAAGGGGGATTGGAGCAGAGCTTCTTACAGAATAGTGGTGAGGGGGGTAGAATATTTGGGACTGGATGCCCTCACTGTGGGGAAGTTGGTGACTGTGTATCTCAATATTTTTGTTCTCAGGGTTTGAGTATGGTAAAGCGAGGCTAGACTTGTGTTGGAAAAGAAACAAGCACTGATCACTCAACAAAGGGCCTATCAATTGTTTTTACAGTTGTGATTCTATCTTGCCTACGTTCTGATAAAAGCACTGTTTCTGAGAAATAAAGAAAAGATTAAGCAGGCTCATTTTCCTTGCCTGGATCCATTGTCAAAGTTGTTGTAGGACAACATGAAACAATGAGATAAGAGAGATACAGTTGATGAAAAAGACTTGGGAAGATAATTATTTAATAGTTCATATAAAACATCTTGTGCTTCAAAATCATCATTTTATTAATGTGCACATGAAATATTGCCCAACAGTTTGTCAAAGAAATATTACCGCATACAATGCTCCTTCTCAAATTCATTTATATTGCTATCTCCTAGGAAAATGAAAATGATTCTCAAGTAATCTCCTAATTATTTTGGCACCTATGGGTAGGACTCAACTGCTTTACCTTCTATCAGGTTATGCACCACTTGGTTAAAATTTTGCATTTCGTAGTATGTGTGTGCATATGTATTCCATTATTAATAGCATAGTCAACTCAGCTGTTTTTATTTCACTTCCTGGTGGCCACATTGTACCAAAGTTCTCAAATTTGGTCTCACTCTTGAGAAAGGAAGGACTGAAAGACAGAGCAACTATGGGCAGCCCTATTCTTCCCCTTCCTTTTTGTCATTATTTTCAGCTTAAGTGGTCATAGATGCGGGGTAGTGACAGGAGCAAGAGGGGTACAAAAGATTTCTAGGCTGTTTGTGTTTCATAGAAAGCTGGTGTGTGCCTTTTGTACTCAGAACCAGCTCTGTTCTAAAGGAAAGTGTGGCCTCTGGGGCTACCCAACAGCCCCCCAATTTTTATTCTCCTTTTATTCTTCTGCAGTAGTTGCCTTTTCACCTGCCCTCTGAACACTGAAGTGCTCTTAGTACTATTTTTGTTTGTTATTGTTAAATATATTTTATTGATTTTTTACAGAGAGGAAGGGAGAGAGATAGAGAGTTAGAAACATCGATGAGAGAGAAACATCGATCAGCTGCCTCCTGCACATCTCCTACTGGGGATGTGCCCACAACCAAGGTACATGCCCTTGACCGGAATCGAACCTGGGACCTTTCAGTCCGCAGGCCTGTAGGGGAGGGCAGTTGAGGGAGACCACTGAGCCAAACCGGTTTCGACGCTCTTAGTACTTTTTGATATGATCAGAACATCTCCTTTAAGCAATGGATGGGGGCAGGATTTACCCTTCTTTGCCCCTCTAACATTCTTCGGTGTAAAAATGAATGCAATTACTGAAGATCCACCAGTCACCTTGGATCATAAGGGCTACAGCCAAACACTAGACACAATGATATGGAGCTCAGGGAGGAACCTTAACACATCACTGCACTGTCATTCTCTCCAGGTTGATCTTCTTGACTTCTCATACAGGAGGTAGAAAATCCTGGTACTTTGGGTTTTCTGTAACATGCAACTGAATCTATGATGATGTGTACCTTGAGAAATTACTGTGATCTGCTGTTATTCTATAAAACAAGTATGTCAAACTCGCGGCCTGTGGGCCACATGCCTCGTTTATTTGGCCCTTGTTAGCCTTTGAGTTTGACATGCTTGCTATAAAATATAAAATTTGTTCTAGAAATATGCAAACCATGAACAAGATGAAAATCCTCTGGACTGGAAGGATAAGTAAATCAAGTAGAGTGGGATGCAATTGGCTCTGTCATTCTTTCTACTTATGGCAAGTGACACACTTATGTCTTCATTTCCTTAGACAATAGAAGTTAAGTTTATGTTTGAGGACAGAAGGACTCTTGTATAGAAATCTAACTTGCTGAGAATACAATAAAGAATTGAAACATGCACCTTTATTTATAACTTCAGTGGAAGATGTCTGTGTCCTTTATCTATAGGAAACTGAAGTAAGAAACATTTCCCTCTTTTCTGTGCTTCTTGCTGCTAATAATAAAAATAGTTTTTATTTGTATAGACAAAAATGATCTCAGTTGAGTCTCACAAATGTTCTTCAAGGCTGAAATTATTTTTTTTTATTAAAATGAGAAACAAAATCAGGAAGTCTAAATCAGTTATTGATGAGTATGTGTAGTATCAGAGTTGGGTCTTACACATAGTCTGATTCCAAAACCTGAGTTCTTTTTATGTAAAAATGGACTTCTTAAATAATGCACATTTGTATCCCAACTCAAAAACAGAGTAAATCTCTTTTTCTTTTTTCACTTTAGATCTCCAAGTTTTTGGTTTTTTAAAAATATATATATATATATATATATATATATATATATATATATATATATATATTGTGATTCAGAGAGGAAGGGAGAGGGTTAGAGAGATAGAAATATCAATGATGAGAGAAAATCATTCATTGGCTGCCTCCGGCACACCCCACACTGGGGATCAAGCCCGCAACCTGGGCATATGCCTTGACTGGGAATCAAACCGTGACCTCCTGGTTCATAGGTCAACACTCAGCCACTGAGCCACGCTGGCCAGGCAAGTTTGTTGATTTTTATTAGTCAATGTGACCAGGACCATGTTCAATATTAAGAATAACAAAGCAGACCTTTCAAGTCATTACTAACTATATAATATTAATAGGAAACACTATTCCAGTACTACCCACTGGGTGACTCTCTCCTGTTCCTGGACAAAGTTGACAGTTGCATAATGATGATATCAACTTGGCTTTAAAATTTAGTCCTACTTAGGTAGAGTGAGTTAAATCCAATTGCAACACTGAGAGTTACTTATCCATTGCCATGAATGCCTTGACTTATTGGAACCCGCTGGCAAAACCCACAGAATTCTGCTAGAATAAGATATTTTACCACAGTCAAGCTGAATAATGCTGTGAGGGATGAGAATTTAATATATCAGAATTCCTATTTTTCATGATTGAGGCTAAGGAAAAGCAGAGGAACACACCAATTTTCTGACCTAGTAAAATGACTTAATATCATTTCAAAAACTGTAGACATTATAAATGTAATCCATTTTCAACTTTTTTACACTAGGTATAAAGTAGAAAATACATTTTTTTTCTTTGGGAGCTCTTACAAAAGAATCATCTTTTAAGTTATTACATTAAAAATTAGCATGTTATAAGATGAAAATAATAATTTTAATAAATAAAGACCACTGGTTATTAATCTACTCTTTTTATACTCATAAAACCAAATTTGTCTTAATACTTACATTTATGATCATTTTTATAAGAAACTAGAGGCCCGGTGCACAAAATTTATGCACAGGGGTGTGTGTGTCCCTCAGCCAGCCTGCACCCTCTCCAATCTGTGATCCCTCTCACAATCTGGGACTGCTGGCTCCCAACCACTCACCTGCTTGCCTGCATGATTGCCCCTAACCGCTTCTGCCTGCCAGCCTGATCACCCCCTAAACCCTCCCCTGCCAGCCTGATCAATTCCTAACTGCTCCCCTGCCGGCCTGGTTGCCCCAAACTGCCCTCTCCTGCTGGCCTGGTCACCCCCAACTGCCCTCCCCTGCAGGCCTGATCAATGCCTAACTGCCCTCCCCTGCTGGCTTGGTCTCCCTCAACTGCCCTCCCCTACAGGCCTGGTCCCCCCAACTGCCCTACCCTGCAGGCCTTGTCCCCCACCCCCCAACTGCCCTCACTTGCAGGCCTGGTCCCTCCCAACTTCCCTCCCCTGCTGGCTTGGTCACCCCCAATTGCCCTCCTCTGCTGGCTTGGTCTCCCTCAACTGCCCTCCCCTACAGGCCTGGTCCCCCCAACTGCCCGACCCTGCAGGCCTTGCCCCCCTTCCAACTGCCCTCACTTGCAGGCCTGGGCCCTCCCAACTGCCCTCCCCTGCTGGGATGATCATCAACAACTACCCTCCTCTGCTGGCCATCTAGAGTCCCCATGGGGTTGGCCATCTGTGACCACATGGGGGCGGCCATCCTGTGTGTTGGAGTGAGGAACAATTATGCACATTACCTCTCTATTATATAGGATAATGCTGAGCTATACCAGGAAAAGAGATAACGAACAGTGTTTATCAACGATTTCTATATAATAAAAGCTTCATATGCAAAGTGTCCTGTCATCAAGTCGTCTGTTCGACCAATCAAAGCATAATATGCTAATGATATGCTAAGGCCATTCAACTGATTGCAATGATGTGCACTTACCACCAGGGGGTAGACGCTCAATGCAGGAGCTTCCCCCTGGTGGTCAGTGCCCTCCCACAGGGGGAGCACCCTCAGCCAGAGGCCAGGCTCATGGCTGGCGAGCTCAGCGGTAGTGGCGGAGCTTCTCTCACCTCCACAGCAGCACTAAGCATGTCTGACTACAAGTTAAGCCATCAGTCAGACATCCCCTGAGGGCTCTCGGACTGCAAGAGGGCACAGGCCAAACTGAGGGACTCTCCACAAAATGCACAAATTTCGTGCACCAGTCCTCTAGTACTTTTATAAGGATTTTATCATATATTTGGAGATAGCTCTGAGAACTTTCATAAAAATTTAGGACCAAGACTCAGAAGACTGGATTCTGATCTCTGGCTTTGAGCTAATCACACAAAACTCTTCTGAAAAATTGTGGTGATAGCATTATCAGTAGAAGTATTTTTTTTCTCAGAGATATTAATATCTTTACTTTAAAAACTATTAAATTCAGAGCTAATACATTGACTAAATATATATACTCTAGAGGCCCTGTGCACAAATTCATGCACATTGAAAGGAAATTAATTAGAAGAAATATTTTAGAGGCTGGGGAGGGACATGAGAGGTTGGGTCTAGGGTGTGTCCAGACGGTCTCGCCCAGTCCCCATTGGGACTGATCAAGGCCAACTGGCTGGGGAGGGACCACAGGAGAGCTCCAGGGTGTGTCCGGTCTGTCTCACCCAGTCCCTATCAGCTGGACTCCAGCAGCAATCTAACCTACCAGTCAGAGTGTTTGCCTCCTGGTGGCCAGTGTGCATTATAGCAACTGGTAGAGTGGTCAACCAAATGGTAGACCAATCGATCAGACACTTAGCATATTAGGTATATATATAGACAAACACATATCTGTATATGTTACACATAAATATTTACATTTGCACATGCATAGACATGATTTTATATATATATATATATATATATACCCTGAGTGTAACATCACGGCCAGAAGCTACCTTTGGAAATACTATATCTATAGATCAGTGGTTCTCAACCTTGGCTGCACATTAGAATCACCTGGGAATCTTTTTAAAATCCCGATTTCTGGGCCTCATTTTCCGGAAATTCTGTTTCTTTGTTATTAATGTTGTGGCCCCACCCCATAACAAAGAAACAATTTCCAGAGGATGAGTCCCAGGAATCAGGATTTTATAAAGTTTTCCAGGTGATTCTAATGTGCAGCCAAGGTTGAGAACCACTGCTATAGATAATATTAAAAATATATCTAAACATGCAATTCTTTGTCCAAAAAATGAGCATGTTCAAAAATTAAATGAAGAAAATTTGGATACTGAATGGAGATTTTCACACATATTTGAATGATGATTCCATTGATTCCACAGATGTGCTGAAAAGGAAAATTTTCCCATCAAATTTCTTAATAGTATTACTCCTTTGGGAATGCCGTGTCATAAATTAAAATTGAAAGTGGGTGCAATCGTCATGCTATTGAGAAATCTCAATAGTAAATGGGGTCTTTCTAATGGTACCAGATTTATTATCAAAAGATTACGACCTAACATTATCGAAGCTAAAGTACTAACAGGATCTGCAGAGGGAGAGTTTGTTCTGATTCCAAGAATTAATTTGTCCCCATCTGACACTGGCCTCCCATTTAAATTGATTCAATGACCATTTCCCATGATGCCAGCATTTGTGATGACTATTAATAAATCACAAGGACAAACTCTAGACAGAGTAGGCATATTCCTACCTGAACCCATTTTCGCACATGGTCAGTTATATGTTGCTTTCTCTTGAGTTTGAGGACCATGTGACGTTACAGTTAAAGTTCTAAATACTTCATCACAAGGGAAATTAGTCAAGCACTCTGAAAGTGTTTTCACTCTTAATGTGGTGTACAGGGAGATATTAGAATGAGTTTAATCACTTTATCAGTCATTGTTTGCATTACTGTTGTTTTTATATCGTTTTTGTCATTTTTATATCATGCCTCTGTTGTTGTTATATACTTTTGTTACTGTTTATTTATTAATAAATTTATATATGATTTTCATATACATTTTACTAATTTCCTTTCATCTCTCACACTTCTATTATAGAGAAAGGGCAAATAGCAATATTAAAATATCTCTGCTAATTAATTCCTTTTTAAAAAAAATATTTTATTGATTTTTTACAGAGAGGAAGGGAGAGGAATAGAGAGTTAGAAACATCGATGAGAGAGAAACATCGATCAGCTGCCTCCTGCACACTCCCCACTGGGGATGTGCCCGCAACCAAGGTACATGCCCTTGACCGGAATCGAACCTGGGACCCTTGAGTCCACAGGCCGCTGCTCTATCCACTGAGCCAAACCAGTTAGGGCAATTACTTCCCTTTTAATGTGCACGAATTTCATGCACCGGGCTACTAGTGTGTGTATATATATATATTAAAAAATTCCTGACTTCAAAGAAGTTTATTATTTAGAATTTTCCAATTTTGTTGAGAAAAAAATGTATGTGATAAGATTGTCAATGTCAAACAGTTTTCTTAATCAAAATCCTGAGATATGTACTTACAGCAATCATGCCAGAAAGCATGATATTCATATCTATGCTGTACTAGACTTGTTAGAATCCAGTTTGGGGAAATGACATTTGTGGGTAATTTTTTAAAGTCCTTGACATTAATATATTTGTCCAGATCAGAGCTAGTCATTTAGAGCACAGATCACTGCAAAGTAATCAAAATCAAGTGTCTGCTTTAATCCAGAATCATGGTCCCCGGAAATGCTCTATAAATTTGGAGTATATTGAACTGTCCCTCCTCTGGAGAGACTCTTCATGGCTTTCAAAAGTCCTTAATACTATAAAACTGTAGATTTGGTATTTTATTCTCTCATGAACTTTTAATGCAGAATTCTTCGTGAAATGACCATATCAATGTAAGTACTCCATTTACTATGGGGATTTTGTTTAATCAAGTTATGTCCCTTATGAAATTACAAAGGAGAACTGTGTTTCATCGTGAAGTGCCAGGGACATCTCTGAGGCTGTCCTTCCCCTCACTACTGTGTCCCTATTGACATTCTTTCCACATGCCCTTATTGGAGGCAGATGGTGGCAGAAACTTCTAGGATTGGGTATCTCATCCTGGACAAAACAGACAAAAACTCTCTTCTATCCAGAATTTCCATCTTAGTAACTTCATAAATGTTTACATTCCAAAAATGGACATTTGTGCACCAGAGACATGTAGCCTTACTTAACATATCCATTGTACAGGTAGACATTGCCTTGCGCAGAGAAGCTGGGTCTAGGTAACTCGTTCAGGATGGAGGCACTTCTTAGGATTACATTTTTATGTCCTATGCTCTCTAATTATAGTTTTTAAGACTCCAGATAAATGTTTCTCTCTTTTGGTCTTATTGAGAGTATTAATTTTAGACCCACATGGCATTCTCTGAATTTACAATTTACCTTCCTTATGGAATTAGATAATCTGTATACATTCTCCCACAAGATCAGGTTTCATGACTACAACAGTTATTCTATCTCTAAAGACTTCTGAACCCTCCTATATAATAAAAGGGTAATATGCAAATTGACCATAACAGCAGAACGACCACTCGACCAGTCACTATGAGGTGCACTGACCTCCTCTCAGTCCCTTTCCCCGGTTGTCAGGCTCTAATCACCCGATGGCGAATTGGGAACCGGGGGTGGGTGGCATTGGAGGGCGGGGCCAGCTGCAGGCAGCTGGGGAAGATGGCCCTGATCACAGGCCAGGCCTAGGGACTGTACCCGCCCACGAATTTCGTATGCTGGGCCTCTAGTAAGTAAATAATAATGATAATAATACTCCCAGGATAATTGTCTAAAAGCTGAACCAAGAACTTGAGAGCCAGGGCTTTATGTGTAATTTGTACCCCTGATTTTTCAATTTGAAAGCTCTTGTCAGGTTTCTTAACATTCATAGAGGGTACTTTCCTCTTTCTCCCGTGGACACATTTTCATTATGCTTAATTGGTGTTAAGTATGAGTGACCTGACAGAGATTGCCCATCACTTCCAGCTCCCACTAAAGCATCATTAGATTGCCTGTTTACACTCACTGTAAGGAAATAGGTGAGAAATATAGGCAGTGGGCTAAAAGCATATTTTAAAAAAAAATTTGCATTGTGTCAAATTGCCAGTTTTTGAACAAGCTAACTGTTCATTTCTCCTCATAACCATGAATGCTACAAATTCTGTAGCTTACACTGCAATTTTGTTTAAGAGACATTATAGCCTGCAATCTTAGTTCATTTGGTGCTAGTCTGGTAAATGGCCATCTTTCATATCAAAAATTTCAATCTAAGTACTGATCGGTGGGTTAATATTATAGAAAGGGCCCCCGAGAGGAACATAAAGAAATGGCTGGATTTTAGTACCTGGTAAAATAGTTCTCTACTCCAAAATAGGAATAGTTAAATCAACAAAATGACTTGGAGTAAATATGACCTTCCTTGGTGTTTCAATTTATTTGAGTGATACTTCACCAATATCTTATAAATCTTCATCATCTACTGTTGTTTGTTTCAGATGTTAATTTTAAAAGTTATACTGTTTTCTATCAACATAGCTTGATATATACATCCTGCCCTGAGAATGAATAAAATGAAGTAAATTGAAATATTTTGACAAATATTTAGAAGCCCCATAATAATTTCCATTATAGGAAATATAGGAATAGTTTCCATAATAGGAATTCATAGTGGGATAAGATGGTGGACATTGTCTGTGATCTTCTATGGACCCAATCCCTTCTTTTGTGGGATTATAATAGCTCCCTTAATATAATTTTGGCAAGGTTAAAGACAAACAAACGTGTATATCAGATGCTTGTGTGTTATTTCTCATAGGGAGCATTTTCTCACAGTCATCTTTCCAATGACCAAAGGGGGAGATGCTGACAGCTGCCACACACCCCGCACATCAACTCTGTGCCCCTCACAATGCCAGCAGGACAGGTATCATCCTCATCTACAGTCACATGAATTCTGAGGGTCCAAAGACTAGGTGAGATCCCAACCATTTGTAGTATCTTATTGTAAATTTTTGCAAAACACTCTATGATGATTAAATATTCTAGTTAAGCTTATACTCGCTGTTAGAAATATTGTCTGTTTTGTCTAAAGCTATTCATAGCAAAAATGTGGGTTAACTTTTCAAAGGTAGGCTCAGTGTTTCAAATTGTTTCAATGTGTAGCTATTAGAGGTAGAAAAACCATTTCTGATTATCTGTAACTTAACTCACAAGGAGAGATCACTCATAAGGAATTGGTACAAACTCTGGCTTAATCCATAGTATGTTAGAGCCAGAAATATTTTTCTCTTGAGCGGTGATTTTTCTTCATTTGAGGTTTTCTGGTCTTTACTGATTGGGCTGAGCAGGTGATGGGTGATTTCACGTCCCATGGGTATAGGAAGGCGTTCGTCTCTCCACCTTGGCACTGCTTCTCCTGCCTGAATAGTCGATTGCCTTTCTTTATTCCTTTATTTCACTTGCTCACTCATTTGCAGCCAAGAGTAGCTCAGGAGGAAACCCTTCCGCTGGAATGAAATATTGGCAGGGCGGAGAAAAACTTGCACATTATTACCAAATTAAATGCCTGTGTCTGAGACTCAGGGACAAGCATCAGGCCATGTTGCATATTAAATTCAGGGGAAGCTTTTGGAAGAAAGAAAAGTCCGTGTCACAAATTGATTTATGATCTTTAGGCCATGGAAGAATTCTCAATAGTCTCATTGTCTTCTTATTATTTTCTTTCTCCTCCTGCTCCCCCTTCTCCTCTTCTGCAACAACCTCTAATGCATCTTTAAAAATTTTAACATAAATACACAGTGCCCTGTGCACACACGACATATACACACACCTACAGAGAGGTCCAGGTCGGCTCTTCAACTCCACATTTGGCTGAATAAGTCAATCTTTGATGCTTGACTCTAAACTTTAGGTTCTATAATAAAGTACCACAAATGTGTGGGTGGAGGGGAGCTTATATACAACAGACATTTATTGCTCAAGGTTCTGGAAGCTGGTAATTTTTACTTGTAAATTCATATATGGTTGAAGGAGTTTCTTTCCTAATAGCAGCAAAGGAAGTGCCCTCATAATTAGGCACACAGCTTGTAACCACTTAGGCCAGTTCCTCGGGCTGTGGTGAAGGGTGTTTGCTATGTAGTGTAATCCACAGTTCAGGGTGTCCTGTAGACTTCTCCTTTAGAGATGATGGGATAGGATGAAGTGCAACATACAGTATTTCTAAAGTGATACTCTGGCTGCTCAATACTTAGTGAGAAATAAAACAAATCCTTAGTATTTCCCTTATTAAGTCCATTCTTATTAAGATACTAAATTTGGGGGGATGCAGAGAATTTTAGAATCTGAGCCATCTACTCCCAACACCCCAGTACCCTGAGAGTTAAGCAGAGGGGAGAGGAAAAATGGGGATGGCTTGGGGAAAGAGTAAACAGAGAGAAAAAGAAGAGGAATCTGATTCCTAGGAAGGAGGACTTCAATTAATAGATGGCTCAAGGGGAAAGAAAACAAACGTTTTACCTTCTTCTCGGGACTCTGCTACACACAGCGGGGGATGAGTAAGACTTTCCAGCAGTGTATGCACCTCTGTGACTTCTCAGGTGGTATAAACACAGAATCAGGGGTCAAAAAACCTATGTTCTCTAGCCCTTTACGGTTTGCAAAGGTCGCTCAAATATGCAATCTTATTTGATTCCACAATGTCAGTGAAGCTTGTCTACACCACAGTAGGTGGCAAAGCTGAGCCTCAAGCACAGGTGTCCCTTTTCAAATATTGAGACTATAAAACACACTAGGGAAGCCTTGTTGTGATATGCAATATACAGAAAGAACTATACAAATTCATATCCTGCCAAGAAATCCTACAGTCTGAATCCCATTGGCAGGGGATATGCAAAGTCACCTTAACAGTAAGTATGCCCTCAGCAAAACCCAATTGACTGTAATCTGATTAAAAGGATTAGCATATCAAAGGAAAGATAATGTGTCAATGAGAATTAGCTATGTAAACTGTGTCCATTCCAGTTGTCTGGGTTCCGCCTTGCAGAGAAACTGAGGGTTTGTGTAGTACATATTCAACCAGCACGGAGAAAGCATCAGTCTAACAAAATCTCATGCTATTAAAACTTCAAACCACATAATTAACTCCCTTTGCTCTGATATCATGTTTAGGAAGAAATCATCCTGTAATTTGACTTTCTGTGTAGCTTTTCTCCAAGGACAGGCTGTGCATGTTAACATGCTGTCCATGTTAACATGCTGTCCCTAAGACAATTCTATTTCACATTGTAAATGAGCAAGCCATCTCTGTGGTTTTTCTACTTCAGGCTTTGATCAAATCTACCAGGATGTATATCACCTTCTCCAAGTCTAGTCACTCCAGATGCAGGCCTCTACCCACCCCTCCATGATGAGCTTTTAAGAGAGGAATTGAATTGCTGGAGGCCAAGAAGCTGGGCATGAATGGTAAAGACTATAACCGCATTTTACAAGAAGTTGGAGGCTCTACTGTGAAAGAGAAATGGAGCCAGATGCCAAGTAAACGCAATAAAGGCATATTTTACTCAGTTCTTTTGCAATACGAAGGGGTCTTTGGTATAAAACCCAGCTCCATTCCAAATACAGAAAAGATTGCTGAGTATTTATAGCCAGGGGCCAGAGAGCGGTCCCTGGATGGAAAATTACAAAGAAGAGACATCAAACTAATGAGAGGAGGTGGGAAGACAGTCTGCTAGTCTGGCCTAATAGGATTGGGATTTTTGCTTAAGGTGGGCCAAGGACTTAGATGTCAAGGGTGGGGAATGAGGACCTTGATCATATATGGACAGTGATCAGATGTCAAAGATTCAGATTCTCCCTGAACTCATTTGAAAGGATTCTTGCTAAAACTGAGGCAGCCCAGGTCTCGGCCCAAGTCTGAGGCCTACTCAAAAAGATGGCTTATAGTGGTTCACAACCTGTGGGTCGTGACCCCTGAAAATACATCCTGCATATCAGATATTTACATTACAATTCATAACAGTAGCAAAATTACAGTTATGAAGTAGCAACGAAAATAATTTTATGGTTGGGGGTCACCACAACATGAAGAACTGTATTAAAAGGTCGCATCATTAGGAAGGTTGAGAACCACTGAACCTGACCAGAATTTCAAGGAGAGGGCCTCTTAAAATGCACAATTCCTTGGAGGCACTCTAAGATTTATATTTTGGGTGTTCTACTTCCTAGAGTTTTTTCACTATTCTATGCCACCTTGACTTTTACCCACTTTAACAATTATTATTATTTTGCTTCAGTTTTTATAATGTTGAATTTTGTGCTTGCAAAACATCCCACTGAGTTGATGAAATTCACTTAACCATTTCCCTTCAAAGTGCATGGTAGACCTGGCTCAGGTGACTGCTTTTATAATAAATACTAGAGGCCCGATGCATGAAAATTCATGCAAGAGCAGGCCTTCCTTCCCCTGGCTGCCAGCACCAGCTTCCCTCTGGCACCCGGGACCCTGGCTTCCCTCCTCCAGCCACCCACAGGCACCCGGGACCCAGCTGGCTTCCCTCCAGCCCCTGGCTTGGTCAGGAAGGATGTCCGGAAGGACGTCTGGAAGATATCCAGTATAATTAGCATATTGCCCTTTTATTATTATAGATAAGGACACACTATTACTTCTGTGGTATTCTTTTCTTGAGATAAATTTTAGGAGAGAGATTAATACATCCAGCATCTATGTATCTTTATGGTTGCTATAATATGAAATACTCATTTTATGAATGAAAAAGGAAAAAGGGGTTCTACGGAAAGTAACCATACAGGGTGATCTAATCATAAATTCCTGACTGGGTAGGTCATGGTGGGTAGTCACACCCCAGGCATATAACTTCTTTAGTAAAAGGTTTATCTTTGCCTTAAGCAAGCCCTGTCTATTGTTTCTGGGCATCTAGGTTAACACACCTTTGAAATAAGTGTGACCACCACTTAATCTTATTAACTATCCTGGAATGCAATCCTCACTTTCTCCCACCTCCATGTAATCTTCCTTACTTTCCCTCCTTAATTCCAAATGCATTACAGAAATTGCCAAACTATCACTCATTAGAGCATTTGAGATCTTGCTTCCTGGCAATTGTCCGCAATTCTGGCTTAAATAAACTCTTATGAAAATTCTCCAGAGGTTTGGATAGTTGTTACATGAACACTATTTTGGGAAGCTCTCAATACTTTATGTGTAACTCAGTACCCCCTTAACCTGCCATCTGTGTTGTGATTTATTTTTATTTTATTTTTTTCAAATATGGAATACTTCATGAATCAGGTGTCATTCTTGCATAAGGGCCATGCTAATCTTCTCTGTAGTGTTCCAGTTTTAGTATATGTGCTGTGAAGCCAGCGCTGTGTGTTGTAATTGAAAACACTAATGTAGCAAGTACAAACACTTCCACGGGTTTGCTTTCACTTGCAGTTCTGTAATTAACATGGATGGTTCCGTTTTCTGTTTCCTCTTGTGTGGGCTTTCTGTAGCCTTTTAAAATAGTCAAATTATTTATTTTATTAAATGTCAGGGCACATGGATATAAATATGACTGGAAGTGGAAGTGATGTGATTGCTGTAAGATGCACGACACAGATGAATTGATAAAGTGGTTCGGGAACTTTCCTGAAACCCTTAAAAACTTTTCCTGATCACAAATGTACGTATTTGGAAGGTCTGTAGGTAAATGCTTCACAATAATATTTAAGAATTTTTTAGCAATGTTTTGCAAAATTGAGCCTAATTCAGTTCAGACTGAGATGGATGACCAAAAAGAAGAGTGCTATAAAATAAAAACAATACTAACAACATTATATGCACTTTTATTCATATTTTATTTCTTGTAATTTGTTGGAAATTACCCTTTTTGTTAATATCTAATTATCTTATTTCTCTAATTTACTTGACAATTACACCTTTGGAAATTAGTAATAGTCACTATTTTATTCTTAATATAAGAAGACTTTAGCTATCTTAATTTACTTTTACTAGGTCTTACATAATTTGAATCAAGACATGTTATATTTTCTGGAGATTTAGAAAAATGACCAGAACTTAGAACTGTATACTTACAGAGATGATATGATTTTTATTTTTTATATATACTTATTATTATTGATAGTATTATAGATATCTCCCATTTAAAAATACAACATATTTTTATAAATCAGACAGAAAATCCTTTTTTCACCTATTTGGCTACTTTTTTTATAATGTAAATTTAAGTCAGTAACAACCCACTTAAGCGAGTCTCCTGACTGCTTGGGAATGTTGAGGGTTGTATTGCATGCTGGTGAATGATGACATTCAGAGAAGCAGAGGTGGGCTCAGCTCTTCCCTGGACTAGCCCTGCCTGTGATGTCTCCTGACCTTCCTCATCACTGCCCACCCACCCACCAGATACAGCCTTCTATCTCCTTGGTAAGGGTATTTCTGTGCAGTACAGTGAAAGGTTTTTCTCTCTAGCACAGATAGGTTACATCTATTGTTCTCCCCTGTCTAAAGTTCTGGCACTTCGTTAGGGAAGAAAAGGAAATTGACTTGTCATTGTGTGTCCTCACAAAGCACATCTGACTGTCCTCCACCACCTTGTCCTCATCTGGGTGATTGCAAATTGATTACTCCACAGTTTGTTCCAATTTCTTCACAACTATTAAAATTTTAAGCTGACCAGTTAGTGATTATAAAGATAAAACTTTTCATTTCAAAAATGAGCAATGTCATTAGTTCCTCCTATAATTTCAAGAACTCTCTATAGCTGCCATCCATTATCACAAATATCTGCTGATGTCTGCTGATGACTTCAAAGCATACGGTCTGGGCCTTCTGGCCTGGCTCCTTCCCCCCTGTGAATCCTCTCTCATTACTTTTTCCAGATCTCAATTTACCCGGTCCAGCAAATGCCCACTAATTCTCTGGATTTTCTTGTGTATATTGAATTTATTGATGTTCCTACCTGTATAGAGATGAATCATTCTTCTTCTACAAAAGAAGTGGGGATGTTGAGGGAATATAGCTGAAATTCTTTAAGGCACTGTTGTGAGTATATTCCCATTACAATATTACATGTTTTTCCCAGTGCTACATAACTTCCCAGATGACTGTTCAACTGACTATGTATGTTGAGATTCAAATCAACAGATAATTATTCAAAGATTGTAAGAAAAAGACTTTCAGGGTTTCATAAAATCTGTGATGATAGTGATGATAGGATTTTAGTTGTATGATAATGCATTCTGTTACAGAGCAAAGGGGTCTGCCCACTCAACTCACAGCAAAGGCAAATACTGAACACCCAGTTTTGCAGTGGAGAAATTGGAGTCATTTATTAGAGAGCCAGGAGAACAAGATGGGAGGCTATTGATTTAAATCCAAACTCTGATGGATTTTGATCAAGGATTTTTAAAGGCCGAAATTGAGGTTTAGAAGTCAGGGGTTGAGGATGAGGCTCACTGGTTAGTTCCTGTGCAAGATTCAGTGGTTTCCCTTGGTGTGATTAGTCCGATTCCTGATGTCATCTTGTTTGATGCCTTTGTCACTGTGGTCAGGTGATTTAACCAGGTTGAAAAAAAGAAGTTTCTACAAGACATATCATGACATTATCTTTAAAGCAAAAAGGCAGAAACTAAACTCTACGACCATTGTTTTTTTTTTCTTTGAAAATATATTTTTAGTTTTGCTTTTTTTTTTAATTTTTATTTTTTTATTGCTTAAAGTATTACAAAGAAGTATTACATATGTCTCTTTTTTTTCCCCGCCCTTGACAATCCCCAGGCCTCCCCTACCCCCCAGTGTCTTATGTCCATTGGTTATGCTTATATGCATGCATACAAGTCCTTCAGTTGATCTCTAACGCCCCCCCCCCACGCCCCCCAACCCTCCCCGGCCTTCCTGCTGTAGTTCGACAGTCTGTTCTAGGCAGCTCTGCCTCTGTATCTATTTTTGTTCAAAAGTTTATTATGGTCTTTATTATCCATAAATGGGTGAGATCATGTGGTATTTTTCCTTCATTGACTGGCTTATTTCACATAGCATAATGCTCTCCAGTTCCATCCATGCTGTGGCAAATGGTAAGAGTTCCTTCTTTTTTACAGCAGCATAGTATTCCATTGTGTAGATGTACCACAGTTTTCTAATCCATTCATCTACTGATGGGCACTTAGGCTGTTTCCAGATCTTAGCTATGGTGAATTGTGCTGCTATGAACATAGGGGTGCATAGATCCTTTCTGATTGGTGTTTCTTTTTTCTTGGGATATATTCCTAGAAGTGGGATCACAGGGTCAAATGGGAGTTCCATTTTTAGTTTTTTAAGGAAACTCCATACTGTCTTCCATAGTGGCTGCACCAGTCTGCATTCCCACCAGCAGTGCACGAGGGTTCCTTTTTCTCCACATTCTCTCCAGCACTTGTCGTTTGTTGATTTGTTGATGATAGCCATCCTGACAGGTGTGAGATGGTACCTCATTGTCGTTTTGATTTGCATCTCTCGGATGATTAGTGACTTTGAGCATGTTTTCATATGTCTCTTGGCTTTCTGAATGTCCTCTTTTGAAAGGTGTCTATTTAGATTTTTTGAGCTATCATTGTTTTCTGCTTAGCTAGCTATATTTTTCTATTATCTCAAGCAAAGTGTACTTTAAAATGCTTTTCCTGGAACTTGCTTTACAGGAAGGCCTCCAGGACATGACTAACATACTTTTTAATCTTTGACTGTTAGATGTGTGACAATTATTGAAGGAATTGAAATATTTAGTCCCCTGGCCAGTGTGGCTCAGTTTGTTGGAGTGTCATCCCCTATAGTGTAGGGCCTACACCAAAAGGTTTTGGGCTCGATTCCCAGTCAGGGCACATAATGCAGATTCAGTCCCCAGTAGGGGTAGGTATAGAAGGCAACTACTTGATGTTTCTCTTTTACATTGATATTTCTCTCTCTCCTTCTCCTTCTCCTTCTCTTCCTCCTCCACCTTCTCCTCCTCCTCCTCCTCCTCCTCCTCCTCCTCCTCCTCCTCCTTCTTCTTTCTTTGAAATCAATCAGAACATATCCTTGGGTGAGGAGTAAGAAAAAAAAACATTTAGCCCTAACCGGTTTTGCTCAATGGATAGAGTGTCAGCCTAAGGACTGAAGGGTCCCAGGTTCAATTCCGGTCAAGGGCATGTACCTTGGTTGCAGGCAATATCCCCATGGTGGGTGTGCAGGGGGCGGCTGATCGGTTTCTCTCTCATTGATGTTCCTGGCTCTCTATCCCTCTTCCTTCCTCTCTGTAAAAAAATCAATAAAATATATATTTTTAAAAAAACATTTAGTTAAAGCCTATACCTACATCTCTAGACTCTGTCATCTAACACCTACACATGTTCACTGTTAGCTGTCAGCTTCAATTCAATAGTAAACAAATAGGTTTCAAAGTAATTAGTAAATATTCCTGATAAGAAGGTCCTCTTACTCTATTTTTTTGTTTTTATTGATTTAAAAAAAATTTTTTAAATTGATTTCAGAGAGGAAGGGAGAGGGAGAGATAGAAACATCAATGATGAGAGAGAATCATCCATTGGCTGCCTCCTGCGTGCATGAGCACACACACAGAGCCCCACCGGGAATCAAGCCTGCAACCTGGTCATGTGCCTTGACTGGAATCAAACCATGACCTCCTGGTTCATAGGTCTATGCTCAACCACTGAGCCACACTGACCAGCCTTATTTTTAGAGACAGAAGAAGGGAGAGAAGGAGAAACTGTTTGAGAGAAACATTAATCGGTTGCCTCCTGTAAACACCCTAACCAGGGATCAAACCCAAAATTCAAGTAGGTGCCCTGACCAGGAATTGAACCCACAACCTTTTGGTGTACAGGATGATGCTCCAACCAATCAAGCCACCCAGCCAGGGCTCCTCTTGGGCTTCTTAATTAGGGATGTTAGGGAACTGTATTAGTTCTTCCAGTCATTTGCCACTTAGTGCCTATACCAATAATTTACTAAATGGCATGCTTGCTTCCTTGAAAGAAGTTAAGCAAATTACCAAAGTGCAGGGCACATTGAAAAGCTGTCCAGGAAGGGCAGGAAAGGCTGACAAGCTCCAGGACCAACAATAGCACAAGCTGCTGAGTTGGATTCAAAGCTGCACACCATTGTGAGACCAAATGACTTTCATTATTGATATTTATCAGATATGGGATATGCTTTTTTAAAAAAATATACTGTATTGATTTTTTACAGAGAGGAAACTAGAGGGATAGAAAGTTAGAAACATCGATGAGAGAGAAACATCGATCAGCTGCCTCCTGCACACTCCCTACTGGGTATGTGCCCGCAACCAAGGTACATGCCCTTGACCGGAATCAAACCTGAGACCCTTGAGTCTGCAGGCCGACGCTCTGTCCACTGAGCCAAACCGGTTAGGGCAGGGATATGCTTTTTTGTGTTTTACCACAGAAATCTCTGCCAAGTCCAAGATCATAAAATTTTAAACTTACATTTTATTTTTAAAGTTTTAAAGGTTTATTAGTCTTTGTGATTTTTTTTAATACTGTAGAAGATCTGAGTTAAAGTTTATTTTTATTTTTTTTGCATATAGTTGTTCATATGTTCTACACCTCAAAAGCAGTATCTTTTTCTTGATTAAATTTCTATGTTGTAAGTGAATTGAATAAATGTGTAAACACACACACATACAGCCATTTTTTATTTGATCATTGTGTCTCTGCTTTTATCGATATCACAATATCCCAATTTCATAATGTTGGCAGCTTAATTATTGAGTTTTAAAATAAATGACTAATTGTTCTACACATTTCTTGCTTTTCAAAAAATTTTATGACTATTTTAACTTATTTTTTTCTATACTCATTTTAGAATCAGCCTCTCAACATCTAGTCAACAATCCTGCTATGATTTTTATTGGTATTACTTTGAATCAATAGGATAATCTGGGGAGAATTAACATTTTAAGAATTTTGAGAACCAGGGCTTAGCCACACAGGACCCTCTTTAGATATTTGATGCTACTGTAACTACTGATTTTACCTAATACCCTTTCTTTACTATCAGAGCCAAGACTGCCACTTCTTTGCCTGGTCTACTGACCTTATAATTTGCTTTATAAGTACAACCTCTATTTCTTTCCACATTTTTGTGACACTTGAAAAGTTGACAGGAGAATGGAAGCAAACTGATTTCGTTAAACATAATTAAGCATGTACAAATTCTGTTCTTGGGAAATTATATTGCCAAGTAAATCTCATGCTACCTTTTAACCCAGAAAGCAATATTTTCTCAAATCTGTTTAATCTTCAGTTAATCATTAGAAGCACCTGATAGACAAGGTTTAATTTATTACCTATGAAATGCCTGGTCCACATGATCTTATTGATGACATTTCCCAGGTTATTAATTAATTTAAAAGTTCTTAAAAATTAAGAAAAAATTCCACAGTTTTTTCTTACATGGAAGCTAACCTAAATACTCAGAGGTTAAAAAACTATTATTCTTGCAACACAAACACACACATGCTCACACACACATACACAAACATACACTAACCAGTGGAGACTGACCCCTTCATGTTTGTTTTAAATATGAAATATCTCACATTCCTCTGAATATCCATGTAGATGATTTTAGAAAACAACTTAAATAAACAGTAGTTTTTGAGACTAAGACTCCCCGATCAGTTAAATCTTCTGAGATCCTCAGAGATGACTAAACACTCTTATTGTACTTAAAACATGAATCTTCTTTAAAAACTTCATATTGTCAACTTCTGTGACATCTTAGTCAAGTGAATATAAAATTGAAGTACCAAAGACTGTCTATAGAAAAACCTAATTTTATTATTTCAAAAAATTATTTTATGTTATTTCTTCACAAATGTCCCCTCAAATTCTTCCTTTATAATTTATTTGTGATAATAGCATTGTCTCCACCAAAGTGCTTGTTTGCCTGTCTTTTCAATGATGATTCCATAGTGAACAGTCTTTCCTTTGTGCCAAGGTTGGGAAGAAGCTCATTGACCCAGGTAAATGGACTATTTTAGTCACCAGATACCTTATTCAGATTATTCCTTTATTGACTTATATGTCTGTACTCATGACCCAGTGCATGAAATCATGCGAGACCCAGGACCCCAGACCCAGAGTAAAGTCCCTGCCCACCTGCTTGTGCCTCACCACACATGCAGCCTCCTGGTGACCGGTCTTTGGTCATTACTGCATTAGGGCCACTGGGTTTTTATAATATAGACTAGAGGCCTGGTGCACAAAAATTTGTGCACTCGGGGGTAGGGGGTCCCTCAGCCAGGCCTGTGCCCTCTCACAGTCTGGGACCCCTCGGGGGATGACCACTTGCTGGCTTAGGCCTGCTCCCCGGGGGATTGGGCCTAAGATAGCAATCAGACATCCCTCTGGCAGCCCAGCAG
>NW_005871095.1:6295956-6316529 GCF_000147115.1 Myotis lucifugus
TATAGGTTTAGCTTGTTTTCTCTAGTTGTATTGTCAGTTTTGCTAATACCACTTGTAAACAAATATACCTTTTCTACTGTCTTAGAATATTATTATATTGCATTCCCATATATCCTTGGGTTTATTTCTGGACACTGTTTTGGTCCACTGCTCTGTCTATGTGTATATGATTCTTTTTTAAATGTTTGTTAGACTTCACCAGTGAAGCTTCCTGGTCCTAAGCTTTGCTTTGTGGGGATATTTTTGATTGCTGATTCAGCCCTCTAGTCATTATTAGTCCGTTCAGATTTTTTATTTATTCATGATCCCCCTTTTCATATATGAATTGAAATATTAATATTTGCCCTCTCTACTTTCAGATTTGTTGATTTTTCTTGAAATGTGCCTTAGTTTGAAAATACTGTAACCTGTGTCTTAGAATCTCCTAGAATCACAAAAGGACTCCATCACAGTTCTGTAGCATGGCTTCTCTACTTTGTCCTGGACGTTAATAAGGCAATTGATGAATCCATCAGAATGGAGGAATGCAAGGTGTTCTTTTCTGCAGAGCTCCAGAGCACCACTGTCTCTTTATTGTTTCAATAGTGATGCTGTAATTAGCATGGGAAAAAAAGAATGTGAGGAAGAGCCATTAAGGTAAGGAAGGAAGGAAGGAAGGAAGGAAGGAAGGAAGGAAGGAAGGAAGGAAGGAAGGAAAGAAGGAAAAAAGGAAAGAAGGAAGGAAGACAAATCTGTTGTGGTTTTGTCCTCAATAGGAATCCCCAAGGAGCTATGAAGTAAGTGACTGTAAAAAGTAGATACCTAGAGTGTAAAAAGTAGATACCTAGAGTAAAATTTGACTAATGAAATCAGTTCAGAGCACAATTATTTTTTAGAGAAACCAAAACAAAAAGAAAATAAACTTAAATTAGCATCATCTTTAATGGATTGTGTTGATGTTTAAAAATTGGATGTAAGCTATTTTTTTTTTTAGAAAAAGCACATACACACACATTTTGCACCTTAGAGTAGCTAAGTTCCCTAAGGAATTGAGCAAATGAGAATAGCTAAAGTGTGAAATACTGAACACTAAAAGCCAATTACTTTAAATTTAAAATAAACACATTTTAAACAGATTGTCCAACAGCATATCCATTTGGTATGTCTAACTAATCGTGTGTGGGGTATAGTTAGTTACTGAGAGCATTTAAAAGTTTATGAAATAGTTGGTTTTTTTGTTGTTGTTGTTCAAATCACTTAAACACTTTATTTTCTGTTGTTTTGTTTGTTGAATAATGAAAAAAGTCCAGCCTTACATGTCTTAGGGTTTTATTAACTCATATAACAGATAATCTCCTTTTATTTTCTCTACCCTTCCTTTCCCACAACTCATCTGCTCAAGCATTATTATCCATATTTAGAGGAACCTTTCCTAAATACTGATTATGAAAATTTAATCGCCACATCAAGATTTTAAGAATTAAATCAAATGCCTTATTCTGTCATTCAAAACCTCATAACATGATTCTACTTTGCTTAGCCAAATTATTTCCTAATTTAAATATTCAAGTCTTCCTGTTACCTCCTCAATGCCTTGATTATCACAAAATGCATATGATTTTTTTTGTAACCTCTCTTGAATAACTGATGTCTAATTTTCAAGACACACATAGCCTTCTCCACAAAACCTATCTTGAGCATTCAAGCTCTTAATGATTTCTGCATAGGTATTAGGAAGATAGCAACTGGTAAAGGAGACCCACCTTCTATAAGTTTAGAATCTATTTTAGCAGTTGGAATATATGCATATGAAAGGCAAGTGAATATTAATGGATATATGATGAAGATATAGAAGAGCTATGGAATGTCAGATACATTCACTGTTTACATATTTTCTAAACATATTAAAATGCTAAAGGCCCAGTGCATGAAATTTCATGCATTTGGGGGGATCCCTCAGCATGGTCTGCACCCTTGCACAGTCCAGGAGCCCTCAGGGGATGTCTGACTGACGGCTTAGTCCTGCTCCCCGGGGGAGTCGGACATCCTTAGTGCTACCTCGAAGGCAGGAGAGGCTCCCACAACCACCACTGCACTGGCCAACCATCAGCCCGACTTGTGGCTGAGTGGAGCTCCCCCTGTGGAAGCACACTGACCACCAGGTGCAGCTCCTGCATTGAGCGTCTCCCCCTGGTGGTCAGTGCACGTCATAGTGACTGGTTGTTCCAGCAACCGATTGTTCTGCAGTTTGGTCAATTTGCATATTACCCTTTTATTATATACTAGAGGCCCAGTGCATTAAATTCGTGCATTGGGGAGGGGTTGTCCCTCAGCCCAGCCTGCACCCTCATCAATCTGGAACACCTCGGGGGAAGTCCGACTGCCGGTTTAGGCCCCTGCCAGCCTGATCAATGCCTAACTGCTCCCCTGTTGGCCCAATCACTCCCAACTGCCCCCTGCTGGCCTGATCTCACCCCCAACTGCCCTCCCCTGCCGGCTTGATCTCACCCCCAACTGCCCTCCCCTGCCAGCCTGATCACCCCTAACTGCTTCAGCCTCGGCCCCCACCACCATGCTTTGTCCGAAAAGAAATTGAACATCCAGAAGATGGCCAGTCTACCCGGTCTAATTAGCATATTACCCTTTTATTAGTATGGAGGATTTAAATCCAAATAAGGAAGCTATTTTCATCACCATATTTTACAAAGTAAAAGTACATACTGGAAGATTTTTAATCTATGGCTCAGAAAGAAATCCTGACTTACTTGATAAGATAGAGACACACATTCTTATAAATAAGTCTCTCACTTTGAAATGGCAGTAAAAACACTGATATAAATTCAGGTGGGCTTTGGAGTTTCAGCTACAAAGAACCAACACAGAAAACTGCCATTGATAATCTCCAATGTCCATAAAGCAGGGTATATATAGAAGAAAAAAATTGACAAAGTCTTTCATCTTTTTTAAATTTAATGTTTTAAATATATTTTTATTGATTTCAGAGAGGAAGGAAGAGGAAGATAGAAATATCCATAATGAGAAAGAATCATTAATCTGCTGCCTCCTGAATGCCCTCTACTGGGGATGGAGCCTTCAACTGCCCATTTGCCCTGACCTGGAATCCAACTGGGACCTCCTGGTTCATAGGTCAATGTTTAACCACTGGGCCACACCTGTTAGAATTAAATTTTTAATTAATTTTTTCTTTATTGATTAAGGTATTACGTATGTTCCTTATCCTCCCATTGCCCCCACACCTCCCTGCTCATGCCCTAACCCTCCTCAAGTCTCTGAGTCCATTGGTTATGCTTATATGCACGCATACAAGTCCTTTGGTTGATCTTTCCCCTTACCCCCACCCTACCATGCCTTCCCTCTGAGGTTTTATGGTCTGATCGATGCTTCTCTGTCTCTGGATCTGTTTTTGTTCATCAGTTTATGTTGTTCATTATATTCCACAAATGAGTGATATCATGTGATATTTATCTTTATCCAACTGACTTATTTCACTTAGCAAACTGCTCCCCAGGTCCATCCATGATGTTGCAAATGGTAAGAATTCCTTCCTTTTTACAGCAGTGTAGTATTCCTATGTGTAGATGTGCCAAAGTTTTTTAATTCACTCATCTGCTGATGGGCACTTAGGCTGTTTCCAAATCTTAGCTATGGTAAATTGTGCTGGTATGAACATAGGGGTGCATATATCCTTTCTGATGGGTGTTTCTAGTTTCTTGGGATGTATTCCTAGAAGTGTAATCACTGGGTCAAATGGGAGTTCCATTTTTAGTTTTTTGAGGGAACTCCATACTGTTCTCCACAGTGGCTGCACCAGTCTGCATTCCCACCAGCAGTGCATGAGGGTTCCTTTTTCTCTGCATCCTCACCAGCACTTGTCATTTGTTGATGATAGCCAGTCTGACAGGAGTGAGATGGTACCTCATTGTCGTTTTGATTTGCATCTCTTGGATGATTAGTGACTTTGAGCATATGTTCATATGCCTCTTGGCCTTCTGTATGTCTTCTTTCAAAAAGTATCTATGTAGGTCCATTGCCCATTTTTTTATTGGGTTGTTTATCTTCCTTTCGTTAAGTTATATGAGTTCCCTGTAAATGTTGGACATTAAACCCTTTTCAGATTTAACATTGGCAAATATGTTCTCCCATGCAGTGAACCTAGTTCTTGTTTTGGTGATGGTTTCTTTTGCTGTGCAGAAGCTTTTTATTTTAATGTAGTCCCATTTGTTCATTTTCTCTTTAGTTTCCATTGCCCTAGGAGCTGTATTGGTGAAGATATTGCTTCTGCATATGTCTGAGATTTTGCTGTTCATGGATTCCTCTAATATTTGTTATGGTTTCCCATCTTATATTTAAGTCCTTTATCTATTTTGAGTTTATTTTTGTGTATGGTGTAAGTTGGTGATCTGGTTTCATTTTTTTGGATGTGTCTGTCCAATTTTCCCAGCACCATTTATTGAAGAGACTATCTTGACTCCATTGTAAGTTCTTGCCTCCTTTGTCAAATATTAATTGAGCATAGTGGTTTGGGTTGATTTCTGGGTTCTCTATTTTATTCCATTGGTCTATATGTCTGTTCTTGTGCCAGTACCAGGAAGTTTTGAGAACAGTGGCTTTGTAATACAGTTTGATATCTGATATTGAGATCCCTCCTACTTTGTTCTTTTTTCATAGGATTGCTGCAGCTATTCTGGGACATTTTTTATTCCAGATGAATTTTTAGAGTGTTTGTTTTAGGTCTATAAATATGCTGTTGGAATTTTAATTGGGATTGCATTGAGTCTATAGATTGCTTTAGGCAGTATGGCCATTTTAATGATGTTGATTCTATCAATCCATGAACACGGTATGTTCTTCTATCTGTTTATGTCTCCTCTATCTCTTTTTTTTCAGTGTCCTGTAGTTTTCTGAGTAGAGGTCTTTTACTTCCTTAGTTAATTTTATTCCTGGGTATCTTAATTTTTTTTTGGTACAATGGTAAATGAGATTGTTTTTTTAATCTCTCTTTCTGTAAGTTCACTATTGGTGTATAAAAATGCCATAGATTTCTGGGTATTAATTTTGTATCCTGCTACATTGCCAAATTCATTTCTTAAGTCTAATATTTTTTTTCATGGAGTCTTTAGGGTTTTCTACATACAATATCATGTCATCTAAGAATAATGACAGTTTTACATCTTCTTTTCCAATTTAGATACCTTTGATTTCATCTTCTTGTCTAATTGCTAAGGCTAGCACTTCCAGTACTATGTCAAACAGGAGTGGCGAAAGTAGGCATCCCTGTCTTGTTCCTCTTCTGAGGTGAAATGGTTTTAGTTTTTGTCCATTGAATATGATGTTGGCTGGAGGTTTGTCATATAAGGCTTTTATTATGTTGAGATATGGTCCCTCTATTCACACATTGCTAAGAGTATTTATCAAGAAAGGGTGTTGGATTTTGTCAAATTCTTTTTCTGCATCAAATGATATGACTATGTGATTTTTATCTCTCAATATTTTTATGTAATGTATCATGTTTATTGATTTGCAGATATTGTACCATCCTTGCATCCCCAGGATAAATCCTAGTTGGTCATGATGTATGATCTTTCTGAATTAGTACTGGTTCCAATTTGATAGAATTTTGTTGAGGATTTTGGCATATATGTTCATGAGGGATATTGGTCTGTAATTCTCTTTCTTTGTGTTTTCTTTATCTGGTTTTGTTATTAGGGTAATGCTGGCTTCATAGAATGAGCTTGGAAGTGTTCCTTCCTCTTGAATTTTTTGGAATAGTCTTAGAAGGATAGGTTTTAGTTCTGCTTTGAATGTTTGGTAAAACTCTCCTGTGAAGCTGTCTTGCCCCGGGTTTTTGTTTGCTGGAAGCTTTTTGATGACTGCTTCAATTTCTTCCATAGTTATCGGCCTATTGAGATTTTTAGATTCTTCCTGATTGAGTTTTGGAACATTTTATTTTTCTAGGAATATGTCCATTTACACTAGGTTGTCTAGTTTGTTGGAATAGAGTTGTTCATAGTATTTTTTACAATTCTTTGTATTTCTGTGGGGTCTGTCGTTATTTTACCTCTTTCATTTCTGATTTTGTTTATTTGGGTCCTCTCTCTTTGCCTCTTGGTGAGCCTGGCTAGAGGTTCATTAATCTTATTTATCCTTTCGAAAAGGCAGCTGTTGGTTTCATTGATCTTCTGTATTGTTTTTTTGTTTGTTAGTTTTTGTTTTGTGTGTGTCTCTATGTCATTTATTTCTACTTTGATATTTATTATCTCCTTCCTTCTGCTAACTCTGGGCTTTTCTTGTTGCTCTCTTTCTAATTCTTTAAGTTGTAGAGTTAGATAATTTATTACTATTTTTTTTCTTGTTTTTTGAGGTAGGCCTGTAGAGCTATAAACTTCCCTCTCAGGACTGTTTTCACTGTGTTCCATAAATTTTGGATTGTTGTTTCTTCATTGTCATTCATTTCCATGATGTGTTTAATTTCTTCTTTGATTCCTTTGGTAACCCAATCATTGTTTAATGGCATGCTATTCAGCTTCCAAGTGTTTGAATTTTTTGATTGTTTTTATTGTTGTTTATTTCTAATATTATGCCATTGTGGTCTGAGAAGATGCTTGATATGATTACAATCTTCTTGAATTTGGAGAGACTTTGCCTGCGAACCAATATGTGGTCTATTTTTGAACATGTCCCATGTGCATTTGAGAAGAATGTATATTCCGTGGCTTTGGGATGAAATGTTCTGAAGATCTCAATTAAGTCCATCCAATCTAGTGAGTCATTTAGGATTGCTGTTTCTTTGCTGATTTTTTTGTGTAGATGATTTATCCAGTGATGTCAGTGGGCAATTAAAGTCCCCTACAATGATTGCATTGTTGTCAATCTCTCCCTTGATATCTTCCAGGAGTTTTTCTTATGTATTTGGGTGCTCCTGCATTAGGTGCACATATGTTTACCAGGGTTATAAACTCTTGTTGTATCAGTCCCTTTAGTATTATGTAGTGACCTTCCTTATCTCTGGTTATGGCCTTTGCTTTGAGGTATATTTTGTCAGATATAAGTATTGCTACCCCAGCTTTTTTTTTTTAATTTCCATTTTCCTGGAAGATATTTTTCTATCTCTTCACTTTCAGTCCATGTGAGTCCGTGTTCTGAGGTGGGTCTCTTGTAGACAGCATATATATGGTTCATGTTTTATTATCCATTCAGTCACTTGATGTCTTTAGATTGGAGCATTAAGCCATTTACATTTAAAGTTATTATTGATAGGTACTTGTTTGTAGCCATTTTTATTTTTTGTGCCTGTGTTCCTTCTCTATTTTTTTCTTCTTTGTACACCAGTCCCGTTAGCATTTCTTGCATTGCTGGCTTGGTATTTACAAACTCCACTACCCTTTTTTTGTCTGTGAAGTTTCTTATTTTCCCTTCAATTTTGAATAATAGCCTTTCTGGATAGAGTATTCTTGGATTCAGTCCCTTGCTTTGCATCACTTTGTTAAGTTACTTCCATTCTTTTTTGTCCTGATGTGTTTCTGTTGAGAAATCATTTGATAATCTAATGAGAGATCCCTTGTATGTAACTTTCTGTCTCTCTCTCTTAAAGCCTTTAAGATTCTCTCTTTGTCCTGAATGTTTGCCATTGTAATTACAATGTGTCTTGTTATGGGTCTTTTCAGGTTCATCTTGTTTGACACTTTTCTGTGCTTGTGTGACTTTTATTCCCCAAAATCAGGGAAGCTTTCTGACATTTCTTCAAATAGGTTTTATAACCCTTGTTCATCTTCTTGTCATTCTGGCACCCCTATTATTTGTATGTTGATTTATTTCATGTTGTCCCAAAGCTCTCTTAGGCTCTCCCCATCTTTTTTAATTGTTTTCTCCAATTCTAGTTTAGTTTGGGTGTGTTTTGCTTTCGTCTTCTAATTCACTAATTTGGTCCTTTGCTTCTCCTAGTCTACTGTTAAAACTTTCCATGGTGTTTTTTATTGTAGCTATGTCACTCTTTATTTCCTTTTAATTCTTATATAAGTTGATTTTTTTCATCCATCAGGTTTATGAATTGTATGACCCTTATTCTGAATTCTTTTTCTGACATAGTGTTTGCCTCTATTTCACTTACCTCCTTTTCTGGTGATTCCTCCTTTTATTTCCTTTGGGGGTTTCTTTGTCTCCCCATTTTTGCTCTCACCGAAGGATCTAGGTGTTCAGTTGTGTGGGGGCTGCTCCATTGGCAGCAGTGGCTACTCAGGCAGCTGTTGTTCCTCAGGTGGTCACAGCAGCAGCTTCTCCTCAGTTGGTGGCAGCTCCTTGGATGGGTGTTGCTTGTGCAGCTGCTCATGCAGCTGCTTGCATCAGTGGTGGCTCCACTGGCTGGCAGGGGTGGGCTGCTTGGTGTGGCTGCTGCTCCTAGGACAGGGGCAAGCTGCTCACGCAGCTGTTGGTCCTTGGATGGGGGTGGGCTGCTTGCAGCTGTTGCTCCTTAGACTGGGACAGACTGCACACGACTTCTGATCCTCGGATGGCAGCGGGCTGCATGTGCAGCTGCTGCTCCTCAGACAGGGGTTGGCAGCTCATGCGGCTGCTTCTCCTCAGAAAGAAGTGGGTTGCTCACATGGCTGCTGCTCATGTGGTTGTGGCACCCTGGACTAAAGCCTTTGGGTCGGCCAGAGGTGAGTGCACTTCAGAACTCACAGGAGTCAGTGGCTAGAGTGGCTGGAGTCTTGGTGTTCATGGGACTGCAGCCAAGGCGGCAGGTCCCTGGCGGGGGTGGCTGTAGAGTCCCAGGTGGTGTCTTAGGGCACCCTGGGTGGAGGTGAGGCTGGGCTCCCAGTCACAGCAGCTCTCCCCTTCAAGAAGGCGTGGCCTCTGAAGTAGCCTGGGACTACTTTGGGACTGTTTGCAATCATTGCAAAGGCTGCCTGGCTAGGCGAGCCCAGTCCTCCTGCCCCTGAAAGTCCTGCAGGATCTAACAGTCCCTCACTCACAAACACACACATACACCCCACATGTCCACACACTCCCCTTATGCTCCCTCACTTACTCATGCTCTCTCCCTCACTGCTGCCATCTTCCTGCCTCTGTAGTTGGGTCTGGAGTATTATTGATGCGTTCGTGGACGGAGTCTCCTCTCTGGGTGTCTGGTTATGTGGCTCACTCTCTACTACATTGACCAAACAGGACAGAATGCAACTCGACAAGACATGACAGAAAGGGAAAAAACACAAATGTACTCACGACACCTATAACCCCAATATAAGTGATCACCAGAGAAAAGAGAATTAGGGGAGAGAAAAGAGAGCACAAATGATATCAAGGAGAGAAAAAATCTTAAGAGAGAAAATAAAAAGAAGAAAAAGGAGAAAAAAATATATATATATATATTCACAGAACAAACAGATAAACCAACAAATGTAAACACCAAACACCCAGAAGAAGAGGGTGGGGGCAGAATCTGTAGAGGCCGAGTTTATATACAGAAAGTAAGGTTAAGGAATTGGATGTATATGGGGAAGACCTCAGTTCAGTACAGAGGAAGTAGAAAGAGGATGAGTGGATAAGAAGAAAGAGAAAGAGAAAGAAAAAAAATTAATTAAAAAATTAATAGGATAAAATTATAAGAATAGAATGATGAAAAAATAATTTGAAAAGAAATAAAAACATGAACAAACAAAAAAAGGAAAATAAAGAAAAAAGAAAAAAAGGAGATAAAATAAAAATGAAAAAGTGAAGTGTCATTCATTTCTGCCAAGTTTTTTTTTTAAATATATTTTATTGATTTTTTACAGAGAGGAAGGAAGAGGGATAGAGAGTTAGAAACATAGATGAGAGAGAAACATCGATCAGCTGCCTCCTGCACACTCCCTACTAGGGATGTGCCCGCAGCCAAGGTACATGCCCTTCACTGGAATTGAACCTGGGACCCTTGAGTCCGCAGGCTGACGCTCTATCCACTGAGCCAAACCGGTTAGTGCTCTGCTGAGTTTTAATGCCCTATGGGGGCTGGTTTAAGATCTCCTCTTCTGTACTTTCTGCTACTTCTCAGTTTCCTGTTAGATTGTTGAAGGTCCAAGCAGTCCATCGCTCCTCTGTTTGTATCTATCTCCACAGACTTGACTGCCAGCATGGGGTCCAATCTTCCCACTTAGCCTGTCTGCCCACTTTCAATCTTAATCTCTCAAGCAGCTGTTTCTGACAGGGTTAAGTTGGGTAGGTTGCTGTATGGCTTTCCGGGACTGAATGATCTCTCTTCAGGCCAGTCCCTGAGGGCTCTCAGGGACTATTCAGATTTTTTTGTGTGTGTCCTTTGTAACACTCAGGGTGTAAACTAGGTGTGGCTGTATTGGTTGCCTGGAGACTGCAGGGAGGGGCTATCTCTTCAGGAGAAAATGGCTGCTTAGGTCCCGCGTGTCAGGTATGTCTCATTGTCAGACTCCGGCCACCGCTCCTCGACCTGCTCTTCTCCCCAGCCTCTCCCCAGACTCCACAAGTCCACATCTCTACCTGCACCTTAGCCCCAGGTGAGTGTATTTGAAAGGTCCTATGAACTGGGTTTAGCGAATAAAAACAGACCAAAAAGAGAGGAAAGAGCTGCACCACTGTAAGTTTCTCTCACCCCAGCATGGCGTGGTTTGGGCAGTTGTTCAGGCTGCTCCCTCTGGGCTCAGCCTCTCACAGCTGTGGGCTTAGATCTAGAATCCCCTGCCATCAGCAGCCCTACAGACTTCTTTTCCACAGTCAGAAGTTACGCCTGTCCCAAGGGATGTAGCCTCGGTGCCATGTGGCTTCCTTCTGACCCTCTGGCTTGAAGGTCTCACAATTCTACCTAGTCTAGATCCCTGATTTTACCATTCTCCAGGCATCCTCTGACTTTCCTGGCTGCGAATTGTCTCACCAGCTGTGTCTACTTTGTCAATTCTGGGTGGATGTTATTTGATTTAGTTTCTCCTTCTATCTGCTCTGGGATAAGGCTTGGGACATGTCTGCCTATTCCACTGTCATTTTGTCTCTCCAGAATTAATTTCTAATTTTAACTAAAACTATTCCCTTTCCCTGATAATACAAAAAAAAAAAAAAAAAAAAAGGAATGACTAGCTCAGCCAACACCATTATGTTTTGGAATCCAAGTCCATTGCATTTGTTTTGAATTGCTTCCATTTCCCCATGGAGGGTTCAAAAACTCCAGACACTGTTGCTTGATTAAACAGAGAATTTTAGTGGCTCACTTCTTAGCTGACAGTACAGTTTCTTGGAGTTAGGTGGGGCATTCTGGCTAGTTTTAGCCAATCAACCAGAACAGAAGGACACCTGTTTGTCTGGCCCTCAGCTTTCTCTTCTCATGTTCTGATGATCAAGCTGAAACAAAAGAGGATGGGGCATCTGTCAGTCGGGTCCTTCAAAGACTGTGTGGAGCAAACAGTGCCATGGGCCTTTGGCGTGTTGAGGGAGGTACTCACCCCATTGTGTCACACCATGGTGACTTTATCACTGCAACTTCCCCTAATCATAACTGACAGGCGCATTGAGTGTGGGTGTGTGAGCGATTCTGTGAATTTTTGTGTGCCTGTGGGCGGTGTGGTCTGCTTGTGCAGAGTGGAACAAAATCTCAAGATTAGAAAGGAAGCTGGAGGAAAAGGTTTGCTCTACAGAATCAACCACTAGACACCCTCTAGACAGACTGAGATGACTTTATGCAAGATGACAGGTCAACTGGAATGGTTCTCAGAGGTGTCAGGCCACTGGTTGCTATGGTTCAGGTTAAAAAAATTAAAATATTTTATAAAATAATGTTTAAAAAGGACTTTATCAGAACAAACACAGTCTTTATTGTAGCAAATGTCTGATTATCAGAATAGACAATCTTGGGAACCAGAGTTTTGAAAATGTATTTTTTTTAAACTTCCACTATAGCTAGAAAAATGATGTAGGTAAGAGGTAGTTTCAGGTCCTGTGTTTCATAACTAGGTTAAAGGAAACACATAAATTGATAGTTAACAAACCAGGGAAGTGTGTGCAAATACCACGTACTATTAGAGGAATTCAGTGGACTCATGGAAACACAGTAGGCAAATAACATGGAAGAATTTGCAGAGAAAGTGATGATTGGTGACTCCTGAAGCTCCACCTGACCAGGGTATGATCCACATCTCTATAACCAACATAATACATGGGAGATTGAGAGTTTCAGCATGGAAAAGTAAAGAGGAAACACACAGGACACGTGTGCAACCTATATAGAACTCCTCAGTGAAAATTGTATTTGGGGTTCCTTAAACCTAGGAATGGGCCGCAATTGCATGGCTTGAGTTGTGACTGTTGTAAGTCCACAAGCCTGAAGCAAATCCATTGGACTTTCTGTTTTTAAAATCATAAGTATATATGGCAGTAGGCAAGGAGTGGAGACCTGAAAATATCCTTCTTGAGTTACTGATGATTGCAAGTTAGCATGTTTTATGACCTTTTTAGTTGAAAGAAAACCTTTTCTGTTGTTTCCTTTCTATTTGCTTTGAGCCCATCTTGACATATTTCATTTCCAAATGTTTTACTGATGTTTTTCCTAACACTTGTATTTTATAAATGATTGTTTCAACTCAAAAATAGTAAGAAATAGATAATCATGTTAACATATTGTGTTGTCTAATTCCATGCCTGAGGCATGCCATCATGCAATTATTCTGGTTTCACAAATCAGTATTTACCTTCTGTTCCATTTACAGATATACATTTGGTAGGACATCCTAATTGGAAATGTCAAGATTTTTCAATCTAATTAGTATAATTGCTTAGACAAGAGCAGCAGAAGTATTTATTTTTTTAATATAAATTTATTTCCTTGATTGCCAAAAAGGCTATTGTTGATTATGTTGTCTAGGCAACCACAAGAGTGGTGGTTGTCAAGATTCTGAGTCTCTTGACATATAGAAGCATCTTCTGAAGATGAAACCCTGAGAAAAATGCCACGCCTTGTCAAAGATCACTCCTGCAGCTCTATCCCGCCGGCTTGAAGCTGCAGGAGTGAATGCCCCTAACATGAAGGATTTTATGTTTGTTTTTTCTTATATAATTTACTCCAAAAATTTGTAAACTTAGACTTCAGATTTTTCTGCTCTGATTGTGAGTCCAGTCATGCTTGAGTCAATCTCTGCTTAAACTATGTTTAAACTCAGATGGACCTTAAGTTTGAATGTCCAACATAGCTCAGAATCCATTGACCTCCATGCTGCCCATGGCACTAGAAAAGATGGACATCATATGCATGTTTTATTTTGGGGGAGAATGCAGAAAATTCAAGTAGACTGTTAAAGTGAAACTATCTTATGAGAACTTCATTTCAAAATTGCCAGTAATGTGACAGAAATTCACTAGGAAAATTTTTCTGTAAATGATTTAGTTTTAGAAACAAACTTATAAAACAATGTCTGACTATACATTTTCTTATCAACTGCCATCGGCCTGGAATTGCAGAGAGACAAAAAGTGTTAGGCACTTTTAACATTTTATTCCATTGATCTAATCAGGGAAGCCAGTGACTAAAAGTGAAGTAGGAAAACATATAGGTGATGTATTTCAGACTAGAGTGATGTGACTGTTTGCTCCCAGTCCCATGAGAGGATCCCTCACCCCACCAGCTGTCTTGTGACCCGCAACTCCTCCCTGGAAGTAGAATACATCTCCTTGTTCCATTGTCATGCTGGCTGTGTGACCTTCTGGGAGTCTCTGTGATATTAAAACATACACTAAAACTATGATTGTCTGGTTTGTCTTGATCTTTAGTGTTTGCCATGAGAATAATGACTTCCAGATAAAGGATGCTTCTACCTGGTTCTGGATGAGAAGCCCAGGGCCAGAGTGGCAGAACCACCTGGCACATAGCCCATGTGTGATCCCAGTGAGCTCGGCAAGTCGTCTGTGGCAAGCCTCTGACATTTTGGGTGGTCTGGGGCATTGACACAGCTGACTGTTTGTGTCCAGAGGCCTGTGGGATCCCCTCCTCCTCTTTGACTAGACTTCAGCCACTGCCAACTCTCAGTGCTTGCTTTTGCTTTTTAATGACTTTATACTCTTACACTCTAAGTCTTTCCCATGGTCTAACCTTAGCTCAGATCTCACTTTTTTTTAAGCCAAGTTCTCTGCCTGTCTACTGGTTAGAAGAAAAAGAACTTATTAAACATTAGGTGACCTGAGTTAGAGTCCAGTTCTGGCTTGTGACCCCTTCACCTGCCTTCAAGGTCTTCATCTCCAAAGTATGTATGCAAAGTTTAACTGGGCCTTTTGTTGACTCTACATGTGAGTTTTTTCCAACTGTAATGAATTTCCCTTATTCACTGAACCTCACATTTAATACCAGTAGTCAGAGAATTGCAAACTTAAATGAGACAACTCCATTTTTGCTGTATTTTCCATTGTATTAGTCTGTCCATTCATAAATAATGTAAACACCTGAACCAAGGGAAGATTTTCCTAATTATTTTCTCCCTTTGCAATTACAGGTCACCTACTGGGTGTGCCATTGTTGCTAGATTAATTGGTTGATGAGACATGTGAGGCCATGAAAGCACAAGTACTGTATGAAGATATTAGCGGAGATAGGTTTTTCTGAATAATTTTCTACCCCTCATTCCTGTGCAGCTGAGAAGATAGCCATCATCATACTGTTCTCGAAAGCTGTAAGTTTTAACTGGAGACAAAGAGGGCAGGGAAGGAAACACTGATCCAGGGCCAGCAACACCTCCAAGCATTAGAAATCTACCAAGTATTTAAAAGTAGAGAAATTAGAGCAAATAAATTAATCTGGGTTGGGAGGTGGGGTTCACAACTTTGCTAAAGATCTGTCACAAATGTATAATTCCAATGTATTCAGTAAGATCTGGTCAAGGTTTTATTAAGCTGGTGGTCCTTCACCACAATTCAACAACTGGTCAACATAGTATTAAGATTAGTGGTCATTAAATAGCTTGCTTGTCATTAGGTAAATTTGGCTCCTCTGAGCTTGAGTTCCCCTTGCATATACTGACTCACTGATAGCTAGTTATATGTCCTTTGTGGTCTGGCACATCTCCATTGCCCTTTTCCATTAAAAGCTCATCATTTAAAGAAGGATTATATGTGGTAAATTTGGGATATTCTATTTCTACTGTTTTCAAGTGTACTTGTTATTTTTTACCATATAGTACAATTTTTTGCAATAGATATTCTGGAGCAACTCCATGAAATGACTTCTCTGGTGAGCTAAGAGTCTAAGATATCAAGGACTAGACAATAATGAAAGAAGGGGGTTGTGCTCCACTATAACATGAAGGTGTATGAAAAGAAACTTGGAAGAGCAGCTCTACAGATGTCCTACAAGCAGTCATTTCCAGTGTGGGCAGGTGGGACAAAAATGTTGGAACAGGGAGGAAGTCACTGGGCATTGGTAAGTGCCAGATAATGCAGAAGACTATAAATATCACTAATAACCAAATAGTATAAAATGAACTGGAAAAACAAGCAACAGTGATGCCTCTGCAATGCTAAGGAAGGGCCTGGAAAGGCTCACCTGCCAGTATGGTGGCTGAGAGGTGAACAGAGTCTACATCACATAGAGAATGAGGTCAAGAGCTATTGGAAGACCTGCACCAACAGTTAGTAAAGAGACCGACTATAACTTCAGAATTTGAGGTGAGGACTACATTGTTTATCCTTCTTGTTAGAAAAGAATCATTGGAGAAATGGATAGTCAAGGTAGGTGAGAGGACGTCATGACTTCAACTTTCTGAAATACATTTTACTTAGATTTAGCCCAGGTACTTGCATTTCACTTTTGAGGAAAAAGATTAAATCTGGAAGGCAATTCAAAGAGGTGTGCTGTATATTGTGTCCTCCCTGGGTTTGGTGGGTGGGAGATATGAAAATAGAGGTGGCCCTGGCCCCTGTTGTTGAAGATATTTGTGAACAAGAAGTCAACAGACCACCCCACAAACCAAGGCACAGATATCATCACCTTGAACAGGAAAACCTTTACCTGTGGCTGAAATGGGATCAGTGGGATCTTTATCTGAAGTTATTTAAGTTGTGCTGTTTTAAAATTTTGCAATTTGGCTGCAGAAACTTTTCTATTGTCACTTTTATATTTATAGAAAATTGAAATAAAGGGACATTCTGTATAAAGAATATACAAGGGTGGACAAAAGTATGTTTACAGCTGTTTATATAGAATATAATACAATCATCTAGCTACACTAATAATAGACAAATATGTAAATCGACCATACCTCTGTGACACCCCACAGCCAATCAGGAGGAAATATGCAAATTAGCAGGACAAAGATGGCTGCAGCCACAAGCCATCAGGAGGCTTGGGTCACCCCCAGCAATGGAGGAAGCCAAGCTTCCCGCCTGCCTGGGCTGGCTGCCAAAGGAGGGGCCTGTGGGCGGCAGCCACGGAGCCGGCCGGAGCAAGTGGAAGGCTTGGGTTGCCCTGGCCAGGTGCTGAGGGAGGGGCCTGAAAATGGCCCTCAGCCACTCACCCAGGCTGGCCATGCCACCATCAGGGTGATGGTCCCCAATGGGGGTCATGGACAGCCTGAAAACAGCCCTCAGCCCCTCACCCAGGCTGGCCAGGCACCACAATGGGGACCCCCACCCTGAAGGGGGTGTGACCAGCCTGAAAACAGCCCTCAGCACCTCACCCAGGCTGGCCAGTGGGAACCCTCACTCATTGGGGTGTGGCTGGCCAATGCCCTGGAAAGTGGGCCTAAGCCCACAGGTGGTCATCCCCCGAGGGGCCCCAGACTGCAAGAGGGCAAAGGCCGGGCTGAGGGACCTTCCCCACCACCCCCCGCGGAGTGTACAAATTTTTGTGCACCGGGCCTCTAGTCTAGAATTAAGATTGGAAATTGTGTGTCAGGACAGAGAAGCCATTGTAAGGGCTAAGGAAGAAATGGTAACTTTTATGGCACAAGTAGAAAACTTAAAGGTGTTTGTAGTAATAGATACAGCAAGTTTTATTCTCTGCCCAGAAATATACACACAAGACAAATTCCTGATGAGGGAGGTCTCCTGAAGGGCATGGTGCTAAATGTCAGCTTTATATTAATTGTCACCACAAGGCACTCCCAGGTCCACAGTATCTTTCAGGCACACAGTTGGTGAATGTGCTTGGAAAGATTTCTGATTGAGATCTATGTATTGGTATACAAATTAGCATTTACTTTCTTCTAAAAATAGGAAGAAGACATTTTTAACAGGAAAAACAAAACAAAACAAAAAAACCTAGAAGAAAATTTTGGAAGAAGCAATGCCCCTCTTCTTTTTTTAAAAAAAATAGATTCTTTTTCTGGCTTTTTGAGACCATGCAAATGAACTAATTAGATGTATTAACATCCATTCCTGTTTTACACTAATTATATTTGTATTTTTATATAAAATTACCTTTAAAAATAAGCATAGCTCAGCAGTGCTCTGGGCAGAGGTGTGGCACATCCAAGCGTGAGAACGCAATCTGTCTTCCGTGCATTTCTGCAGAAAAGCAGGATGGCCTCTGGCTGCTCAAGGGCCCTTTTCTGAAGAGTGTTTCTTTACCTTTCTTTTTAAAGGATGTTTTGGCAGGTTCACATTTCCAGCTGAGTGGTTCTGCTACCACGGTTCCCATCCAGGATTTGTTATCGAGTTCTGCTGTCTTACTCATCAGAACCAGGCTATTTTATGAGACTTATATTTGTCACTTTATGTTTTAGGAGTTCAGAATGGTATCAGATGAATAAATCTTTTCTAAAAGAAAAATAATACTTTATTTTTTTTTGTCTCACCTACCGAGAAGAGAAACTACTTCCATGTTCTTTTCTTTAAGGAACTTGAACATCAATTTCTCATGCCGTTTACCTGATATGCCCTACAGGGTTACATGATAGCACAGTGCCTGTCCAAAGGCAGTGCATATCCTATCCAATAATAGAGAAACATGGTAATTAACTGTAACTTCGCTATCCTTCCCATTGGCTAATCAGCAAAATATGCAAATTAACTGCCAACCAAGATGGCCGCTGGCAGCCATGCAGCTTAAAGGAACAGGAGGCTTGGTTGCCCCAGCGATGGAGGAAGCCAAGGTTCCCCACCTGTAGCCGCAGGGCTCTGAGCTCCTGAAGCAACAGCTCCAAAAGATACAATGTTTCAATTATAGAAGCTAAAAGATGGCGGTTAATTTGCATACGCAGGCTCCAAGCGGTGGAGTGAAGCCAAACAGCCCCGAAGCCGCAGAGCAGCGAGGCCTCACCGCCTGGGGATCAGCAGAGCCGGGAGGCCTCAGGGCCCTGGGATCAGCAGAGCCTGATGTAAGCCCTGTGTGTTTATGCACCCTGGGGGTGCAGAGGTCCCGTCCTAGGCAGAGGCCAATGGCAAAACTTCCGACTCTGAGAAGTGGCCTGGGGGCTGGAAGGCGGCTCCTCTGACCTCAGTGCTAGAGTCCCGCTGCTCCACCTGGAGAGGAGCAGAGAAAGGCCGGAGCCTCCCTCAAGGTGACCCGAAACCCCCACCCACACCAGGCAGGCTGCTCGGTCTGTGCGCGAAGGACTCACCTCCAAGCCCAGCCGGTGGCCCTGCCACAGCCATGGCATTCCTGGGTGCAGGCCCCAGCGGGACGTGGGGTGGCAGTGGGGGCGCCTTGAGTCCTGGGCTCCTTGCCTGCCTTCCAAGGCTTCCTCCTGCTTTAGGGCCTCGCCCTCCGTGGGCCTCCTCCTCCCCAGCTCCCAGAGCAGAGGACCCACCGAGGGCACTCCCTGCTGGAGGAGGGGGTGACTGGAGCGGTGGGTACTCCCGGGTGAAGGGTCGCCGTGGGGAGGAGTCCAACACCTCTATGCCCTGCTCCTGGAGCGCTGCCCAGGCCCTGAGCACAGTGTGGAACCACACAGGCCTGGAGGGCACAGGTGGGGGCGGGGGCACATGCGCCTGGTGCAGCAGGATGTGCTGGGGAGCCGCCCGCCTTCGGGGGCTTCCTCCTGCTTCAGGGCCTTGCCCTCCTGGATGCAGGCCCCAGGGGACACAGGGTGGTGGCGGGGGCGCAATGCCTCCTGGGCTCCTTGCCTGCCTTCCACGGCTTCCTCCTGCTTCAGGGCCTTGCCCTCCGCGGTTTCCTCCTCCCCAGCGCCCAGAGCAGCAGACCCACTGAGGGCGCTCCAGGCTGGCCGAGGGGGTGAATGGAGCGGCGGGGACTCCCAGGTGAAGGGTCACCCTGGGGAGGAGTCCCGACACTTCCACGACCCGCTCCAATTCAGCAACATCCCCAAGATCACGCATCTGCACCGCGGGCTGTGGGGCAGCGTGATGGCACCGATGGTGGAGAAGGCGCTGCGCACGCGGGGACTGCTGCAGCCCGGGACCTCCTCAAAGGCTTCAAGATGTTCGGCTCCCTCTTCAAGCCCTACATCCGGTACTGCATGGAGGAGGAGGGCTGCATGGAATACACGCGCAGCCTGCTGCATGACAACGACCTTTTCCGGGCCTACGTGACGTGGGCCGAGAAGCACCAGCAGTGCCAGCGACTGAAGCTGAGCGACATGCTCACCAAGCCCCACCAGCGGCTCATCAAGTGCCCGCTGCTGCTCAAGTCGGTGCTGAGGAAGAGGGACGAGCCGCGTGCCAAGGAGGCCTTCATCACCATGATCAGCTCCGTGGAGCGCTTCATCCACCACGTGAATGCGTGCATGCGGCAGCGACAGGAGCGGCAGCAGCTGGCGGCCGTGGTGAGCCGCATGGACGCCTACGAGGTGGTGGAGGGTAGCAATGACCAGGTGGACAAGCTCCTGAAGGAATTTCTGTACCTGGACCTGACCGCGCCCATCCCTGGAGGAGACGCGTCAGCTGATGTTGGAGGGCAGCCTGAGGATGAAGGAGGGAAAGGACAGCAAGATAGATGTGTACTGCTTCCTCTTCACAGACCTGCTCTTAGTGACCAGGGCAGTGAAGAAGGCTGAGAGGACCAAGGTCATCAGGCCACCACTGCTGGTGGACAAGATCGTGTGCCGGGAGCTGCGGGACCCTGGCTCCTTCGTCCTCATCTACCTGAACGAGTTCCACAGCGCCGTGGGGGCCTACACGTTCCAGGCCAGCAGGCGGGCTCTGTGCCGGGGCTGGGTGGACTCCATTTACAATGCCCAGAACCAGTTGCAGCAGCTGCATGCGCAGGGGCACGCAGGCAGCCAGCAGCACCTGCAGAGCCTGGAGGAGGAAGAGGAAGAGGAGGGTGGGGGAGAGTAGCACTTCCGCCGCCAGCTCCCCCACCATCCTGCGCAAAAGCAGCAACAGCCTGGACTCCCAGCACTGCGCCTCGGACGCCTCCACAGAGACCCTGGCCATGGTGGTGCTGGAGCCCAGGGAGACGCTCTCCTCTCCCGAGTTCGAGGGCGGCCCCTTCAGCTCCCAGTCTGATGAGATGTCCCTCAGTACCACTGCCTCATCTGTCACACTGACCAGGAGCTGCTGGCCTTGGGCCCAGGGACGGCAGCTCCTGCTCCATGGACTCCGCCTACGCACCCTCTCTCACTCTGCAAGACTTTCGACCACAGCCCTGTGATGAGCAGCGCCCGCCCTAGATTACCACAGGCCCTTCACCCTGC
>NW_005871095.1:6316629-6431151 GCF_000147115.1 Myotis lucifugus
CTCCCACCCGGTCTCCCAATCTATACTATTTTTCCCCTGCCCTTTTTTTTCTTTCTACTTTAGGGTTTACGAAAAAGTGATAGAGATATGACAACCCCTCTCCAGCTGGATATTGGACTGTCTCCAAAGCCACCCCTCTAAATAAATTTTGGTTCTGGATTTGTGAGGGAAGTTGGGATCTTGTGGCCCGTCGAGAAGAAGAAACTAACCCTTTTGGTTTATTCCATCCTAGTAAACCCAGCGTTCTCCAGGGGATGCCCCCCGCCCCCACAGAGAACTTTGGTGCCAGCCCAAAAGGGTCTGAACTCCCGCTGTTACAGGCAAAAGTCTCAGACACCAGAGCCGCTTCTATCCCTCCCCCGGGAGGAGTAAGTCACTCATTTCATTCCACAGATACCTTGCTGGATTTCTACCATGTGCCAGGGAACATTGCCAGGAGCTGGGGACACGGCAGTAGTTAGACAAAGCCCTGCCTTTATGGCTCATTCACTCTAGTAATCACCACACACGTAGCTGTCATTGTTGCGCAAATATACTCTCACACTCATTTGGCGGGCTGGTCTGTTTCCGGCACATGTGAGCAATCTCAGAGGGCAGACTGGAGTCAGCGGTAGGGGGTCACTCAGTGTGTGTGGCAGGAGAGAGTCCTGGTCCCAGCTGGAGGGTGTGTGTGAACAGGTGGATGAAGCCTTCATTCACTTCACCCCAGAACGGCTTAACAAAGGTGGGACCGGCACCTCATTTTTTACCGGAAGACAGAGGTAGGGAAGGAAGATCATAGAAGGGAGGGACGGAGCTCCGACACTTTCTGAAAGCAGAGGACCAGCTCCTTGAAGACCTGAACTCTGTGTGGGGCTCTTTCTCGGCCCTGTGGAAGCGTGGGAGACACAGGAGGAGGTGATGGACCGGGGCTGTGCCCAAGGAAGACTCGGAGGAAGCAACGTGTGGACAGGGCCAGGTGGAACAGGCAGGCCCGTGCGGATCCCGCTGGAGCATAGCCAGACCCCAAGGCGACCACCAAGCCAGGCCCCAGGGAGAAGCGAGCAGATGCCACTCCACTCGCTGGAGAAGACCATTGAGCAGAAATCTAAAGAAACCGATTTTACATCATTTCCCAGGTGGAGAACAGTTGGCATGTAAGCCCCTGACCAGTGCCCAGCCTCTCCTCTGTCAGTCTATCTCACTCTTAGGTACCATGTTCTTTGTTCTCTCTTAACTGCAACTCATTTTTAAACTAGATTGCTTTTAAAAGAAGACTAAATAAAGTTTCCCTTAAGTTATTTAGGCGGTGCTGGGGCTGCTGGGGCTGCTGGGGGCCTGATAGAAGACACAAACACGAAGGGGGGGCCTGTACCCAGCAGCCCCAAGGCCCACCACCTTGGTGCTGGGGCTGCTGGGGCCCTGATCAAAGACACAGATCCGCAGCCCCAGCACCCAGCAGCACCAAGCCCCGCCATCAAGGTGCTGGGGCTGCTGGGGGTATCAGAGACACAAACCCACAGGCCTGGCACCCAGCAGACCCAAGGCCTTCGTGGCAGCGCTAAGGAGCAGCAAGCTGAGCAGTAGGAAGCAGCAAGCAGGTGGGCAGTAAGGAGGGAGGGGTCCTGGACTGCGAGAGAGCACATGCTGGGCTAAGGGACCCCCAACTCATCCCCAGTCCTATATAATAAAAGGTAATATACAAATTGACCCTAACAGCAGAACGACTGGGAATGACTGTTCACTATGACACACACTGACCACCAGGGGGCAGATGCTCAATGCAGGAGCTGCCCCCTGGTGATCAGTACACTCCCACAGGGGGAGCTCTGCTCAGCCAAAAGCCAGGCTGACGGCTGCCAGTACAGCAGTGGTGGTGAGAGCCTCTCCTGCCTCCTCAGCAGCGCTAAGGATGTCCGACTGCAGCTTAGGCCTGCTCCCCGCTGTCAAGTGGACATCCCCCGAGGGCTCCCAGGCTGCCAGAGGGATGTCTGACTGCCAGCTTAGGCCCAATCCCGCAGGGAGCAGGCCTAATTCAGCAGGTGGTCATCCCCCGAGGGGTCCCATACTGAGAGAGGGCACAGACCGGGCTGAGGGACCCCCCCGAGTGCACAAATTTTTTGTGCACCAGGCCTCTAGTAAAATAATATGAAGAAAACTAGGTTTGACAAATAAGTACCTGCTTTGAATTTCCTCAAATGTCTGGTGTTGTGCTGGGCATCAGCTGAATGCATTCTTCCTGATTTCATTTGAGTCATATTCTAACTCACAACCTTTTCCAACTCCTCACACTGCCAGGAAATAAAATTTCATTTCACATTTACAGAGTCCATCATCCCATCAAGCAAAGCAAATACCGTGGCCTTTGTAAGAACAGATAATGCACAGATTTTCATGGACTTGAATCACATCATATTTCCTGCAACCTCCTGTCAGTGACCGGTCTCCAGTGATTGGTTGTAACATGCATTTAATCCTGCCCTTGGCACCAGCCACAGAGAGGAGAGTCCCTGCAGCATCCAGTTTCTTCAAGAACATGAAACTTAGAACAATAGGCAAACAGTTCAAATTTTTAGAAAAGATGTATTTCAGGGCTTTAAAATTCTTAGTTCCAGAATTCTGTTATTATTAAAAGCAATAAATTTTCAAGACAACATAAAGCTGTAATCAAGACAGTGTGGTATTGGTGAAAGAATAGATAAATGTAATACTGGAACAGAATAGAGAGCCCCAGATAGACCCATGTAAATGCAGTCAACTGATCTTTAACCACAAAGTAAAGGCAATACATTGGAGCAAAGAATTTTATTTTTTTTACACTTGGTGCTGGAACTACTAGATATCCACAAGAAATGAATTTAGAGACAGTCCTAATCCTTCACAAAAATTAACTCATAATGAATCATAGACCTAAATGTAAAATGCAAAACTATGAAACTCCTGGGAGGTAACACAGAAGAAAACCTATATGAACTTGGGTATGGTGATGAATTATTAGATACAACATCAATGGCACCTTCATGAAAGAAAGAATTCATAAGCTGAGCTTCATTAAAATGAAAACCTATGCTCTGTGTCCTAACTTGTTTGGCTCAGTGGCTAGAGCATCAGCCTGCAGACTGAAGGGTCCCAGGTTTGATTCCGGTCAAGGGCATGTACCTTGGTTGTTGGCACATCCCTAGTGGGGGGTGTGCAGGAGGCAGCTGATTGATGTTTCTCTCTTCGATGTTTCTACTCTATCCCTCTCCCTTCCTCTCTGTAAAAAATCAATAAAATATAATAAAAAAAGAAAATCTTATCCTCTGCAAAAGACGTTGTCAAGAGAATAAGAAGACATTTACAAAAGACAGGTCTGATAAAGGACTATTTTCCAAAACATACTAAAAACTCTTAAAACTACCTCATAAGAAAACAAAAACCTGATTAACAAATCATTGACACGTCACCAAAGAATATATTCATATGCAGCACATGAAAAGACGCTCCCATCATATGTCATTAGAGAAATGCAGATTTAAATAAATGAGATACCACTACACATCTATTAGAAATGCAAAGATCCCGAACAATGACAATACCAAATATGGGGGAAGATGTGGAGCCACAAGAATTCTCAGTCATTGCTGGTGGGAATGCAAAATGGTGTAGCCACTTTGGAAGACAGTTGGGACGTTTCTTATAAAACTAAACATGGTCTTACCCTATGATCCAGTTATAATGCATGAACCTACATTGACATGTCATCATCATCCAGAACCCATAGTTGACATTGGTATTCACTCTTGGTGTTGTACACTCTATGCATTTGGACAAATGTATAATGACACATCTCCACCATTATATAGTTGCTCTGCAAAAGACATTGTCAAGAGAATTGGTACTTAGCTAAAAGAGTTGAAAAGTATATTCACAGAAAAATCTGCACATGGCTAACAACATAGCAGTGTATCCATAATTTCCAAAACGTGGAAGCAACCAAGACACCTTCCAGTAGGTAAAAGGACAAATAAACTGTGGTCCATCCAGACAGTGGACTCTCATTCGACGCTAAAAAAAAAAATGTGCTGTCAAGCCATGAAAATACATGGGAAAACTTTAAGTGCATATAATAAGTGAAAGAAGCCAATCTGAAAAGGCTACATACTGTGTGATTCCAACTATATAACAATCTGGAGAAGGCAAAATTTTGGAGACAGTAAAATTACCAGTGGTTTCCAAGGGCTGAGGGGGTGGGAGAGATGAGTAGGCAGAGCACGGAAGATTTTTTTATGGCAGTGAAACTGCTCTCTCTGTGACACTATAATGGTGGAGATGTGTCATTATACATTTGTCCAAATGCATAGAATGTACAACACCAAGAGTGAATACCAATGTCAACTATGGGTTCTGGATGATGATGACATGTCAATGTAGGTTCATGCATTGTAACAAAGGTTACATCTGGTGGGGGTGTTGATAATGGAGGAAGGAGGCTGTGCCAGTGAGGGGACCTAAAACGGCTCTAAAAATAATTTATTTGTTAAAAGTAATAAACATCAGGCTCATTATTTCTAATTGCTTCCTGTAGACTGTCACTGGACCATGCATCTCATGACACCTACGTGGTATTTCTCCTGGGCAGGTGTTAATCTGGACCACAGTTTTCACTTTTAGGTGACACCAATAGAATGAATCAGATTTTGGAACTGCACTGTCCATAATTAATGACAAAATAAAATTTTGGAAAAACACATTGAACTTACCTTGGAAAGATCATGACTTTCAGGTTTCTATCACTACTCAAACCACATCAAGCCTGCCACTGGGCAAAGGAGCTAGAAGCCCTTTCTTTTTCTCAGTTTCTCAGAGGCATTTTGCTTGAAGTTGGATGCTGGGCAAAGGTAGTTGGTTGGGAGTTGCAATTACAAAACCTGCTTCAATCAGGTAAATCACTAAACTGATAAGATATAACATTTATCACTTTGGATACTGTATGTGTTAGTATATTACCCAGAATAGCAGGAAGATGTATTTTCCTGACCTTATAACCAATTTCCAACAATGACATTAAAAAGAGCACAGTGGGCAAGACAGTAGGTGTGTGAGTGCACGGCTCCTCGAAATTTAGAATAATAAGAATTTTTAGGAGAAAGTGCCCATATAATAAAAGTTAGAGCTTGTAAATTTATTTATAAAGAAAAATCAAGGATGGAAACACAGATATGTAAAAATTATAAGTGATTTTAGTATTTACTCATACTTTTATATGTAGTGTTCTTTATTATATGTTTTTTGTATTTCCTAAAATAACTATGTTTTCTGTAATCAGGCAAATAATAACATTTTATTCACATTTATATATAAATGTTCTTTATTTATACAAAGTGATTGTATATAAAATGTTCTTTATACATAAAATCTTTAACCAGTTAACTGCCACGTGCCCAAAATGGAAACCATCCCCACACGCCATATTTTTAATTTAATTTAAAAAATCAATTTGCAATGAATATTATAAAAATAAATATGTTACTCACGATTCGAGTGTTCTTGAATATTTTCAGCTGAAAATTCTCACAAAAAATAATTTTAAAGTTTGTCAGGGCTACCACTTAAGGAAAACATTTTTTTTAAAATGATGTGTGCTGCTTGCATCTACAGACACTTATGGCGTACAATGGGTTAAATATAAAATATTCTTTTAATTTGCTAAAATATCAGATACACTGATATTTTGCTAAAATATCAGATAACTATATATATAAAAGGCTAACTGACTGGCCATACATATGTCTGTCTGACTGTCCCACTGGCCAGTACATATGACGCGCACTGGCAATTTAAAAATAAACGTTGACTTATGCATGCGCAATACATTTAAAGCTCTCGCTGGCACCAATCACATGTGTGTTTTAATTTTATAATACTATATTACATATACTATTTTGACATGTGATTTTTTGCAGTAATGTAATTACCGCACAAATCTTTCTTCTAATTAATTTCCTTTCAATGTGCACAAGTCCGTGCACAGAGCCACTAGTAAATAACATCAATATAAACACACAGGAAAAAATAGGCTGATAAAAAGAATTATATGTAAATATAGAGATTTTTGGTATAAGTTCAACATGCAACACTACTAGTGTACATAATTTCCCCGTAAATGTAATCATCCTACATGTACACAATTCCAAGATAATTTATATTATTAGAATTTTTAATATGTAAAAATTATATTGGTAAATTGTCAAATGTTCTTCATAAAAACTTCATTTCTTATACATGTCTTTCTTTAGGCTTTATATTAATTTTTTGTTTATAATACTTTCTAAAATATTTCCCACATCAGGATGGTTTTATAATTTTGGGACTCTGGGTATAAATGGTAAATTAGGATTATAAGCTTGTAAAAAGTTATTATTACCTGCCTGCATTTATTATTGGAATCTGACATCTATATTAATACAAAATAACCTGCTATACTTTAGAGACATTTGTAGGAAAAGTCATAATTGGATAAAATATAAATGAGTTCATTTTATTTGTAGTAGTCAGAAAAATAGAGGTTTTAGGGCAAGCAATTGATAATGTCCATAACTTCAGATTTATAAAAAGTAATTGATACAAAGTTAGTGAGAGCACAGACACGAAGACCCAGGAATAGGTCCACTCTGTGAGGGAAGCTTGAAACCCACATACCAGCATGGGCTGTTCTGGAAGAATCTCATACAAAACCTCATAGAAATTATATTTCATTCAGTAACTTAGAGAAAGTCCAGAGAAGCTATCTATAGACATCAGTCAGTATAATTTATCAGGAAATAAGGTACCTAAAAAAAATTATAATCGATGACATGTTAATTCCAAATAATTACTTATAAACTTTGGAATTAATATGTAGATGTTCACCCAAACTCTTTCTTGTTCCATTACTACTGGGAAGTGATTGTCCAGAAGGGGCCAGGTTAGGCAGAGCTGGGCTCCTGGATGTTGCATGAAGTATTATGCACCATCATATGTCAGGCTCACTAGGCCCCACGGTTCCATCCTCTTCCCCCTGGGTACTGAGTGTCACTGACCAGGTTAAGCATCAGGACTAAGTGGTACTCATGACAGATGACCATCAGCCTGGGCTGCTTCTGAGTGGCTCCATGGAGTAAATACTGCTTGCCCAAAGACATCAATAGAACTTTAGTAATTGCTAAGACTTTTTACTTACATCTCATGTATACTAATCATCCATTCATTTATTCATTTGTCCCTGTCACAGACTATGTGGTGAGACCACAACAGACGACTAAAGTTGAAGAACAGCTGTGCATGAAGTTTGTAGGGCAAGGAACTTAAGGGGCCAACTTACACTTTTACCCAAACCTAAGCCTTTTCTAAGTTGTCACTAAGCAATCCTCTGTTGGATTTAATGTTTCATAAAACAACAACAATGAATTGTAATTTAACAGCATGGAACTCAGTGCTGTGGAGATTGTTTACTGTCACATTCTCATTCTCTTAGTTTTTCATCAATTAGTTTAGTGCTATGATTTCTTCAGCTTCTGGTTTTGATGACCATTTTTTTAAATATCTCAATACTTATTTTTGTGTACATCCTATGGACAAGGTGAAAGTAATAGAAAGATGGATGAGACAAAGTCATGCTGTGAAGATACTTTGTGAAGAGAAGAAATCAAGGGCTGCTGAGAAGTCACAAAACAGCATTGTTGGCCAAGGTGTCCACTCCTGCTAGGACATTTGGTAAGTCTTAATCATTGCATTTTATTCAGAAGGGTGGTGTCACCGTCTGCTCATAAATAAACACTATTTTAAGAGAGGAGTGCTAGACCTGGTGGCTTCAGAGTGCCTCTGGCAACACATGAGGCGCATGGGAATGTGGGGAGGAGGATACAGATACAGCCTCCTGGGACCGACGCATGCTTCTGTGTTTCATTGGTTCAGGGAACTCTCCTTGAGAGCATAACAGCTTTTGTTCGAGAGGGGCCACCCTGTCCCTGATTGTTACATCCCGACCCGGTCTGTCACACTTCCCAGATAGTGTTCACTCATCACAAGTTGCAAGAGCCTTTTAGTTTATCTATATGATCTTCAATTAAGAGTCAGCAAGGGCAATTTTATATATGCAGGTTGCTTTCTTCACAGCAAAACAGCACACGTTTTATTCAGAGTATTTTTTAGTCACCAAATAACTACTTGAAGACAACAAATCCTGTTAGATAGTACAGCATCTGTTTATCACCTTGTTAGTACATGCCATTCATGTGATCGCATTATAGTGGAGATACTCTGTTTCCTGGTGTTCAACTAGTTCTCACTGGCATTCTGGATATTTTGAGTATTGTAATTTTTTTTGTTTTTTGTGTTTTTTTAATTTTTTTTTATTTATTGCTTAAGGTATTACATATGTGTCCTTATCCCCTCATTGCCCCCCCCCACTTATGCTCTCACCCCCCAGTTGTCTGTGTCCATTGGTTAGGCTTATATGCATTCATACAAGTCCTTTGGTTGATCTCTACCCCTTACCCCCACCCTCCCCTACCTTCCCCTGAGATTTGACAGTCTGATTGATGCTTCTCTGTCTCTGGATCTGTTTTTGTTCATCAGTTTATGTTGTTCATTATATTCCACAAATGAGTGAGATCATGTGATATTTATCTTTCTCTGACTGGCTTATTTCACTTAGCATAATACTCTCCAGTTCCATCCATGCTGTTGCAAATGGTAAGAATTCCTCCTTTTTTACCTCAGCATAGTATTCCATTGTGTAGATGTACCACAGTTTTTTTGATCCACTCATCTGCTGATGGGCACTTAAGCTGTTTCCAAATCTTAGCTATGGTAAATTGTGCTGCTATGAACATAGGGGTGCATATATCCTTTCTGATTGGAGTTTCTAGTTTCTTGGAATATATTTCTAGAAGTGGGATCACTGGGTCAAATGGGAGTTCCATTTTTAGTTTTTTGAGGAAACTCCATACTGCTCTCCACAGTGGCTGCACCAGTCTGCATTCCCACCAGCAGTGCACCAGGGTTCCTTTTTCTCCGCATCCTACCCAGCACTTGTAGTTTCTTCACTGATACAGTTCCTAGGGCATTGGAAACTAATGAGAACATAAACAAATGGGACTACATCAAAATAAAAAGCTTTTGCACAACAAAAGAAACCATCAACAAAACAGCCCACTGCATGGGAGAACATATTTGCCAATGTTATCTCCGATAAGGGTTTAATCTCCAACATTTACAGGGAACTCATACAACTTAACAAAAGGAAGATAAACAACCCAATAAAAAAAATGGGAAACGGACCTAAATAGGTACTTTTTGAAGTAGGAAGGCCAAGAGACATATGAAAACATGCTCAAAGTAACTAATTATCTGAGAGATGCAAATCAAAACGACAATGTGGTACCATCTCACACCTGTCAGAATGGCTATTATCAACAAATCAACAAATGGTATTGTGTTATGAGACCTTGATTCCTCTTTAAATCATCTATTGTAGCAGGTAGGTGTCCTATTTAGGTCTGGCGCATATGTCCTGGCTACTTTGAATTCTGTCTGGTCACCCTGCTAGTGTGCCTCACCAAGGCTGATCTGAAATCTCAGCAGAGCTTCTCACTCTAGTTCAGTTCTCAAACCATTGGCTGTCTTGGTACTTGTCAGGTCCACATCATGGGGTTTCCTCAGACTACACATACCACCTTAAAGAAGCCCTCTCCCAGTTCCTCCTCGTACTCTGCCTGCAAGGGAAGAAAGCTCTGCCTTTATTACTGCAAAGCAGGCATAGATGGGGGCTCCACTAGCTCCCTGCCAGCCATGAGCCCCTTGAGGAAGGGGGGTGAGTGTGGACATTTCCTAGTGTGTAGCTGGGGTTGGCTGGGTATTGTCAATGACTCATCCTGATGGTCACTCCTTCCAGACTCCTTGGTGGACATTTCTCAGGCCTTTATTTTCTTTCCATTCCTATACATTGCATTTCAAGGTCAAGGGTTTCTCCAGCCTGGACACACAGGAGGCAGCGCGTCCCACATACAGGATAAAAGGAACTCATATTTCATATCTCAACACCCTTGATTAGTCTGACTTCTCTTTTCTCCATCATTTCACAGTTTTGAGATATTTGTTTCTTACATATTGTCCAAGGTTTTTAGTTGTAATTTGGAAGAATAGGGTAGAATGCATTTACTCCATCTTGTGTGGAACTAGAAATCAAATTGTCATATTTTAAATTTACCATTTTGCATAACACAAACAAATCTTAAGACAAATGATACCATGAAACCCAAAAGAAAAGAATAAGGTGAGAGATCATTAGGTACATACAATTTTCTGGTTTAAGACTTTTATTCTAGTCATATACCTCTAACATGGCAAGAAACAAGACACTTGGGGGGAATAGAGAGCAGTTCTTGACTGTTGTCTCCTTTTGGTGCAAAGGCAGCTCAGTGACTAGAAATAAAAAATCACTGAGACTTGAGTTGAGACCAGGAGCTTTTAGCTCAGAAGTTCAATTTCATCTTTAAAGGCAGGAAAGGCAGAGAGGCCAGAGGGCAGGACCGGAGGTTAGCTTGTGAGTTTAGGGGTTTCATGTAATTTCCAGATTCTTTCTTTGTTCTTCATCTACTCAGCCAAGTTAGAAGGTTTGTGGTGGTTCAAAGGAAAAGCCATTCCCAAAACACTGAAGCATGGATTCAAGGAGGCACTGGGAACGTTAACTGTGGGAGGACAGGAGCCTGACTCAGCTGTGAGGCCCACCTCATCCTCCTTTCCTCCGCAAGTGGGATGGAAGTCTGATTTTGAACTCTATATACTAATACAATTGTAGTTTGAAATAATTAACATTTTGTTAATTCAAAGTTGTCCTTCCTGGCTTTGCCCTTCTTCCTGCCTTACCAAGATTCTGGAATCACTTTACTATTATTTTTATGAACAAACTTATTTTGATAGGCCAATTGGTTCAGATTTTGTTTGCCTGAAAATGTCTTTATTTAGTATTCACTTTTTTAAAGTCTATTTTCACTGAGAATTCTAGAATCATAATTACTTTTATATGAGTTTCAGTTTAAAGAAGCCATTTCATTGTCATTATACTCCCATCATTTATGCTTTAGTCTCTTTAAAAATAATTACTGATAAATGTTCTGGATACTTTTAAAGATAAATTGATGGATGGTTATACATTTTGTTATTTTTTAACCCTTCTTTGTTTTATGGAGGTTAATCATTCTTTCTCAAGGTGTGATTGCATTATATTTATTTGACTTGAAGCTGAATCTGATTTTTTGAATATGTGAATTTATTTTGTCAGATCTGGAACAATTGTGAACAGCCATTTTTAAATATTGTGCCTGTCCTTCTCTCTCTTTCATCCTTCCTTATTATTCTGGGACTCAAGTAACATGTATGTTATACCTATTTGCTGAGGTCTTTCCCATCCAGTTTACTAATACTCTCTTCTGTTCTAACATGCTATTAACCACTTCAACTGAATTATTAGTATAATAATAGTAATACAACTTAATTATAGATCTATACTTCCTTTTAAATTTTATTTATAGATTCTATTCTCCAGTAAAAATTTTCCCATTCTCTAATTTTTTTTTAACATATTCATCATAGTTCAGAATTTCAGAAAGATAACATCCGCTTTACCTGGGGGTCTACTCCTGGAATGTCATGTGACTTTTACTGAAGGCTGGGCATGAAACATAGTGGATTCCATGTATAATATTGTCTTTTCTTGGACCACATTTGATTTTTTTCTAGGTCACAGTTATAGTGGCCGAGGCTCACTCTGATGCACTTGAGACTGAAGTGGCTTAGTGAGAGTTGGTCTCTTTTAAGCGTTGCTGCTTACTCTTGAGGTGCAGTCCATTAAAGTTGTCCTCGGGAAGCTTGTGGTATTTACCAAAGTCCCTGCTTTGCTCTGCTTAGGGTTCAGCTTCTTAGTCACTATTTCTGATTTCTTGATCATTCACCCCTTAGCAGCTCACAATTTGGCAAATGTTTAGAGAGGCATTGCACACAGAATGCCAAGCGCAGTGTTTTGTACTTTTCTTTTCTCCAGGGTCTTGCATCCTCAAGTCTTAGCTACACTGATTGCTTTTGAATTCCCTCAAGTAGTTGGACATTTTGTGCATTTTATCCAGTTATTTTGGTTGTTCTTGATAAAAAAAATGTCCAATGTAAGCTACTGCAATATAGATGGAAGCAGAAATGTTTAATTGTTTTATTTGTCTTAAATAATGATTTCTGTGAGATCAGGAGCCAACTGCCTTGTTTATATTATGTCACTAGCTACTGTCTTTGCACCCACACATGGCCTGTCTTCCCTGTACCCAAACTTTCTCAGTTTATATACTTTACACACAGATCAGACATCTCTGATTCTTTCTTTTTACTTTCTTGTATTTTAGTTTATTATTTTTGTCCTTAGAATATGTGTAGATATATTTAAAAGTAAAGTTTAGTTACAGTCTTACAAAAAAAGCAGTTATCTTTCCCCTTCATCCTTACACTCCTCCCTCCACCTATCCCCCAACTATTTTTCTTCCACAGTAAATTACATTCATTTTGGGGTAGTGCCTATTGTGTTTGTCCTCATGTTTCCAAGTATGCTATTCATGCTACTTTGACAAAAATAACAATGAACTGACTAGAGCTATGGTTATTAATGCAGATATAAGTCACTGTATGTGTGGTTGTATCTCATTACCCAAGATACATTCCAGCTGTAACATCTTACAGGAACGTTTAATTCTCCTCTAAATCTTGGAGGTTAATACACAGAAACCCAGTGTGACTGCAACATCAAGTTATTATGCCAAAACAAAGTTGATATCCGCACAATACATCTATGTCCGCAGGCTGATCTTTTCAAAGTGGTGACAATCCATGAGGATGTTACATAAAATCACCCCTCTAATCTTCTATCATTTCCACTGTTCTAATCCCCTTAAACCCAAAGCTCCTGCCAGCCTGCCCATACCTCCCAAGCAACCTGTGTTCTGTCTGAAACCCTGACTCTTAGCCCTTTTTATCTTTCATACCTCATGTAACTCAGAGACTGACATGGAGTTATGATTGTCCAGGATATAACAGGATGTAACCAATTTACTATCAGTCCATCCTTCCCCCACTTCTTTGCAAAAATCCCCAAACAAGCACTGACTCTGACTCATGAAGGTTTCATTTGAAAGACCCAATGTCTTCTTCTCCACCCCTTCCATCACTATACCTTCTTCTCTCTTTAATTTCATTCTCTCTCTCCTTAAATAACCTTTCCCTTTATCATTAAAATAAACTGAAGATTTTTATCTTAAAAATCAAAGGCAAATAAAATTACCAACCCTTAGAGCCCACACTGCATTCCAGCTGTTCCCCTGTTGCTGTTTCCACTTACATTCGTATACCTGGGAAGAGAGTTCTACATATCCTACATCCTTCCATATGGCTTCCAACTATACTAATTCTTCAAAATTGTTATGCACAAATAAAGTGGAAAATGTTTTGAATGTGGATCAGTGAATTCCTGAAGAATGTGCATAGAACTGTATCCTATGCATGCAATCTTAGGAGCAAAGAGGAGAGTTTAGATTAGGCAGAAATTGCTTATGGCAATGAAGTTTCAAGAGATTCAAGATTAAATCTGATAAAACAAATTGCATGAGGTTTTAAATTCTGGCTCAGTTGACTCTGTGGAATATGTAATCTGTGTTACCCATAGCTAAATTAACCTGAAATGTTTGAAATGGCTTGCTATGAAGTGTAGAAAGTGACCTAAAGACTTAGACAGGAATGATTCATTTGTGATGCACAAATCCATCTCTTATTCCCAAAAGAGCTCAGAATGTGCTTCTTTTATGAAAACATTGATAATAAAATGTTGTTTCCCATGGGACATTGCATTATCTTTGAAATGTGCTTTAGCTGCTATTTAATGAAGGTAGATGATGCAGATGACAAACACCCAGTTGAAATGGGTTTGATCATTTAAAAGGGGCTACCAAGATCATGGCTTGTATTTAATCACTCAAGAATATGTAACCAATAATTATGAACAATGGAAAACAATGGGGATGAGTAGTTTGATCAAACTAAGTGGGAATGTCATTAACATTCCTAATTGATTTTTACACCTTAACACATTGGTCTCTGGACTCTTGTCATTTATCTAATTTCCAGACCTAAGTTTTATTACATATCAAACTTGATTAAATTAATGAAAAATAGTGTTATTTGGGGAGTAATGCTGCAAATAGCACCATGAACATTCAGGTTTCCACACCTGTGCCCATTTACCTGGGTTATAGTAAACACACAATAGTTATATAGTTACCTGTTAACATCATATATTAAAAGTACAAATTATGGAATCATCAAAGAGAAATATCTAGCATTTCAGGGCTAACTGCACACAGACTTCAAAATAAACTGAACACTAGAGAAGGAATACAGCTGTGGTCTGGCGGTCAGAATATTAGTTTATCGATAGCAGACACGTTTTTTCTTAGGTCTTTCTCATTGCAGACCCAGTATATTCTCTGACCCATGTCATGGCTATTCTCAGTTCAGAGAGATTATGAATAAATTATTAGTAAATGGAAGAACTTCCATTTTTATCTTACTGACCTGTGAAGCAAAGAATAACAACATTTAAATAAATACTTCATATATGGTTGATATTCACTATTATACCACAAAGAATAGCTTGATAGCAAATTAAAAGTGGAAGCCCCTTCTCTTCTAAAATAAAAAGTAACAATAAATAAATAAATAAATAAATATTTTATGAGAAACCATGAAGATCAGTATCCTCAAAGAATCTTAAAAGCAGCAGGCCTGTTGACTTTTATTGACCATGTTTAACTAACCAATGTGGTCTGCTCTAGAAAACAGATTTATCAACTGGTTACTTCACTTGCATCTGGTGTTCCAATTTTACTTTATTTACTGGCAGCCCTGACATGCGGTAAACAGCTGTTTATCCTGCTAATACTTCTGTTTTGTTTTTCTATTTCAATAAACATGGGATCCTGAGGTGTGACTCAGATCTCTGGCTCAGTGTCATAATTAATTCCAAAGGGACTTCATTGACTCTACAAGTCCACAGAGCATACTGGCGATCTTTCATATTGAGCATATGCTGACATTACCTGGAAGGATGAAAGTGATAGGTTTCCTAAATGCCTTCATCATGAATATGTGTTCCAGAGAATAAAAAATAGATTTCATTAAAATAAAGGTCTTGCAACCTCTCATATATTTCTGAAGTCTGCGTGCATGGGACAAGTTGTTAGACACTTAGTTTCTAATCACTTAGAGGCTGAAATTCCAAGATCAAGGATCCAGCCTGGTAGGATTCTTAACTAAGTCTCTTCCTGGTGATGTCCTCACAGGCCCTTCCTTAGTTCATGTGGATGTTGAGCACACATAGATTACATTCTCTTCCTCTTTTTACAAGGGCATAAACTCCGTCATTGAGCCCAAATCACCTCCCAATGGCCTCATCTCCAAAATACCTTCACTTGGGGGGTTATGTTCAACATATGTATTTGTGGGAGGCTAATATCTCTTTGGTAAGAATTAATGCATTTCAAGGATAAGGAATTCATTAACTTACAACAGAAATGGGAATATGTATGAATGCCTCGGAGTGAGTGATTTTAGCCTCAAAAAAAAATGCATGCCTGAATAAAGAAGAAAATCTTGTGAGTCACATGAAAGTAGTAAAAACTCAACAACAAAAACCAAGTAAGACAAATGCGGCTAAGGCAGAGAACTTCACAGGTTTCACTCTAAGCCCAATCCTTTTGTCTATTTTTTGTTACAAGTTCCCCCCACATCTCTGTGTTCTCCAATGCTGTGCACACCAACATTGGTCTGTCATTACCTATGTAGAAGGTCTGTGCAGAGATCTTCAGTGATAGATTCTCACTGGCCAGTTTTTGATGTTTTAGGGAGTTCTTCTGACCATAGGTCATGCTATAAAGGCTTATGCATGTGGGGAAGCTCATGTAACATCTCAGCATAGTGAAAAATTACAGGATTTTTAAAAGGCAATTCCCATCATTTATAATCACCACCCAAAATGCATGTGATCACATGTAACATACTTTTATTGCGAAGGGAAGAATGGATTGATTTTCTCCCCAGGGTTTGAGGAAGCCTTGCTATCAGTTCCTGCTGTCTCAGTGTGGTTGCCTGGATACTCCTCTCCTTGACTATTACTCTGATTAAAGGGCAATTTAGAGATTTTTTTTTAAAAAAAACTGATATGTCATCTAGAAATATTATCAGCCCTTCCTTACACTGATTTGTCAAGTGGGAGATTGAGCATTGCTATTTAGAGATGGTTTTTCAATAGGATAAAATCAGAAATTGATTCTCTCATTTCTCTCAGCCCCTTTTAAATGTACATTTGTACTAACTGTAGTGAAACTTCTAAGGGATAAAAGGAGTTAAATGGCTTTTGGGGGTTGTAGGCATGGGGGATGATGCCAAACTTCATATTTCACAATTTAAAGATAACCAGCCATTATTGTGAATAAATAACCATCAGATGAACCTCAGGGGGAAAAATGATAAATGCCTCAAAATCAACATTTTTGGAGGACTTTCAAAACACCTAGCTCTGATATTTAATCAACAGATAAGGACGCCAAAGCCTCATTGTCCTGATTCAGAGCAAATTCCAGATATAAAAATCTATACCTACAATCCACACATTTGAATACATAATTATTTTTTCTTGAAGTATAATTTGCATAAAAGGAACTACATGCATTTAAAGTGTACAGTTTGGTAAGCTATGCGTTCACATCTGTGAAACAATTATCATGATCCAGATAGAAAGCACATTAACACACAAAGTTTTGGGGAGTTCCTTTGAGAACTATCCCTTCCACCACTGCTCATGCCCCAAACTCAGGCAAGCACTGCCTACTCTCTGCCACTATATCTACACCTCCCCTGTTTAGATATTTTTATAAATGGAAACAGAGTTTTTCACTCTTTATTTTCTGACTTATTTTGCTCAGAATCATTACTTTGACATTCATCAGTGTTGCATATATCGTTAGTTCATGCCTTTTCTTTGCTAAGTAGCATTGTAGGGATAGATCCCTTTTTGTTTTTCCCTTCACCTGATTATGCACCTTTGAGTTATTTTCAGGTTTCTGCTCTTACAAATAAAGCCTCTTTGGACATCCATGTTTATTGCAAGGGCATATAGGTAGATCATATGGTAAAGTGTATGTTTAATTTTTTTTTAAATGCCCAATTGTTTCTCACAGTGGTTGTACCATATTGCAATCCCACCAGTTACTCCCTACCCATGTCCTCATTGACATTTGCTCTGGTTGGTATTTTTTAAATTTTTTAATGTATTTTTTAAAAAATATTTTTATTGATTTCAAAGATTAAGAGAGAGAGAGAGAGAGAGAGAGAGAGAGAGAGAGATGAAAGAGAATCATTGATTGGCTGCCTCATGCACATCCAACACTGGGGATCAAGCCCACAACCTGGGCATGTGTCTTCACTGGGAATAAAACCGTGACCTGCTGTTTCATAGGTCAGTACTCAACCACTGAGCCATGCCAGCCAGATCGGTCTTTTTAATATTTTAGCCATTCTAGTAGGCACATTCACTGTTGCTACAGCGTGCATTTCCCAGATAACTAGTGACTTTTTTTTTCCATTTATATTGGCATTCTCTATCTTTGGTGAATTTTCTGTTCAAATTATTTGTATATTGATTAACCATATTGTCTGATTTATTATTATTGAGGTTTGGGAGTTATTTATATATCTTTATACATCCTGGAATTAAACCCTCTATAAGATCTGTTCTTTGCAAGATATTTCCAGGTCTTGTGTTTTCATTCTTTTAACATTATTTCAAAGAAATTTTTTTAATTTTGATAATGTCTAATTTACTTTAAAAAATATTATGAACCACGCTTTGATATCAGATTTTTAAAAATCTTTAAACCAAGATTTAAAAGATTTTTCCCTATGCTATCTCCTAGGAATTTTATAGTTACTGATTTAAAATGAGATGTTTTCCCATTTTGACCTAATTTTTGTTCAGTGTGAGTTCTTTCACTCTTGTCCTCTGTATCTCTATTAAATATATGAAATAGTTATAATTGTTTCAATGTCTTTATATGGTAGTTTTTATGTGTGCTTCTTCTAGTTCAGGTTTGACTGATGGATTGTTTTTTGTTTTGTTTTGTTTTGTTTTTGTTTTTTTCTGCATGTCTCTCTTTAGTCTGGATTAGGGATTTAAAAAAAAAGAAGAAAAGAAAAGAAAAGTCTCCAAAATACTAAAAATTCTTATTAAGACTGTTTAATTTGTATTATAAAGTTTTCTTCTCCCACCTTAAAAACCATAGTGGATCTTTGCATGTTAGAAATAAAACCATTTTGGTCTCAACAGAACAGATAAAGAAAGTTCTGGACTTTCACACACACATTTGCAGGTTGTAGGGAACTCAGGTCTCCCATCTCAGAGACGTCAGCTTTGACAGCTGCATGGACCAGCTGGCAATGGTTAGTTTGTTTCCCATCATTTGTGATTTTGAATGGGGCTTGTTAATAAGGATGGATGGGAGGCAGGTGTGGCAGTTTCTGGATGTTATTGGTACATAATTGCTTCAGGCTATTGTTTTAAGCAGTTTCCATTTGTACTTTGTTCTCAGTACAGCTGTCAATAGAGGCTCAGTTAGGAATGCACAACTATGCCATCTAGGCTCCAATTACGAATCTAAATTAATCATGAAAAGAATCCAGATCTGGCAATTTCAGCAAAAATGTTAATAATGAAAGCAGAGCTCATAAATAGCTGAACTAGTGAACAGACAAAACTCCCAATCTTTTTAGGAATTTCAAGGATGAAACTACATTCACAGGTGAACTGCTTCCTGGTAAATCTAAAAATCAAAGATTTTTCATGACTGTTTGCAGTAAATCAAGACTAAAATGCAATCAGGATTAAAAATTTCATTTTAGAAATTCTCATTTAAAATGTTTAATCATTTTATATATTTCAATTTAGCAACTGCAGCCATGGTGTAAAGATGTCTTTACTGATCACAAATGTGATGTATTTTTCTAAGTCAACACAATTTAATGAAATATGTGGAAATATATCCAAGTGAAATTTCCAACACGAAATTGTGTCTGCTGCATATCATTTGGGGAGAAGAGGGGGGCTGATCAGTATAGTGCTTTTGAATTTTAATTATGCAGATATTTTTATCCTTGAAATTATGCTTGAAAATCACAAAGGACAACAATTGCTTAATTAGGGTAAAAGGGAAGCCCTGGTCTAGTTGCCTTGTTTTTCAAGGAAAAGATTATAAACGGAGTTATGAGAGGCCGCCTTGTAAAAATCATTCTGTCGCTTCATTGCACCCAGATGTGAGAGCTGCTCTGGTTTATATCCCAGCACAACCGCTATAAAAATGGCTGTTTCTTCCAAGTTGCTACCTGCATTGGGACATAGGACAGTCTAGATCAGTGGTCAGCAAACTGCAGCTCGCGAGCCACATTCGGCTCTTTGGCCCCTTGAGTGTGACTCTTCCACAAAATACCACGTACAGGCACACATGTACAGTGCGATTGGAACTTCGTGGCCCATGCACAGAAGTCGGTATCACTGATCACATGACCTTGAAGGAACTTTGTTACATTCTGTCACAGGGGGAAATTTGAAAAATGAACTTCCTTGTCCAAAACAACCTGTATTAATCAAAGGCTACAATGATTGATTATCAACCACTGGGCAATAGCAGAGATTTGAGTCCTGCTGGTGGTAGCTTGTCAGGGCAGAGGTGGGAGCTTCCAGTGAGACAGGGGTGCATAGACCAGTATTTGTAGAGTCCTGACATCCAAGCAAAGGGCCCTGTAGTGCTCTCTCCCATGACTACACAGATACTTGGACATACACAGAGGAAGTATTCTCTCTTATAGGGGCTGCAGGCTGAGATTTCTAATGCTTACAAAACACTGCCAGGTTTTTTGCGACATGTTTGCCTGCAATGTTGTTCTCATGTTCAGAGAGCTTCTGTAAAAGCCTGCAGTATTGTTATGTTTGAGCTTCTTGACACTGATATTATCTTTCAAATTATTCTTCCACATATATGAACTTTTAAAATCATAATGATGGAGAAAAAAGTTATTTTATGTAGTAAAAAAAAAGAAAGTAAAAGTGTTCTTTCTTATGAAGGAAATTGTGTGACATGTTCTTGGCACCCCTAAACTTTACAACTTTCCAACTGTTGAACATTCTAGGGTACAATCTTCCCAAGGTCATGGTGTGGATTGGGGTGTGGATTGGAGGACAAAGGCTTTGGAGGTGCCTACACCGGGCTTTGAATTCCAGCTCTCATTTCTTCACGTGTGAGCTTCAGATGCACTTGGCTCCTCGGAGTCACTATGTCCATATCTGTAAAGATCAAACATGGATCAATGTTCGTGATGTTGTTTTATGATTGTTTATGTAAAGATAACGTACATTGAACATTAAACCTGCCTTCGACAGTTTGCTAAGCACCTCATATTGTCTCATTTAATCCTAAAATCCATGCTTCAGATACTCTGCTTCTTTTCCATTGTACTGGTAGGAATATGGCTCAGCACCTGCCCATCACTGAGCCCATCCTGGGGGCCTGACCTGCTCATCTCCAGATTTTCTCCAGGGTGAGCTGCTAGGTTCAGGGCCTGTCACCTGGGCAGGGCTCCAGGAATGTCTGTTGATGAAACACATGAAGCACTGCTTACTGCTTTGGTTGGAAATGGCTGCTTCTAACCCACACTTCTGCAGAATGCTGGTGTCCAGTGAACTAGATTAAGGTGTTTGCCACAAAATTGTATAGCATCACTTTCAAATCAGTGTTTAATGAATAAAACAGTTAAATGAATAAAAGCATTTGCATACTTTTTACATTTCACTCATATTTTCCCCTTTGGTACCTTCTAGAAAATGCTGAGAAAGGTAACAGGTGATGGAATACAAATCACTAGTGAACTAAAAGGAACTGAATATTAGGAACAGGTGAATGTGTCTAAGTGGCGGCATGAAACTGTGGCTGTAATTGGGCATCATATGAACAGTATTTACTCATATTCCCTCGCAATGGAATTGTTAGCTCATGAGGTGACCTTAACATGCCAGTTCTGCACTGTGTCGGGCAAAATGTCGCCAGTTCAGTGAATCCCAGGGAGCCAGCTTTCTGAAGACATGGTGACGTCCTCAAGGGCTGTTTCAGTCAAACCTGCTTTTACTCAGAGCTCACTGGTAATATTCCTGATTGGGTTTTTTAAATTTCAATTTGTGCTATTCTCTTGAACATGCACATTGAAAAGTGGAATTTACTGGGGGTGTGAAGGATACAATTTTATTCCATTGGGACTGCTTTGAGACCACATGAAGCTTTTCCTGGAATTGGGTGGGTGCTACAGGCTGAATGTTTGTGTCCTCCAATTCAGGTGTACTGTCTTGATTGGTGATGGTGTGGGCAGGTGAGGCCTGTGGGAGGGGATGAGGCCCTGAGGGGGGAGCCTTTATGCTGGGGTTAATGCCTCATAGAGAGAAGGCAGAGATGCCCTCGCCCCTTTCACCAGGTGAGGACACAGGGATAAAACTTTCTCTGCAACCAGAAAGTCATCCCACCAGGCCCCACCTTGTCAGCGCCTGGATATGGACTTTCAGCCTCCAGAAGAGTGATAAGTCAATGTCCTAGAGGCCCCCGTCTGTGGGATCCTAGTCCAAGACAGAGAGCCCTGACTATAACTGCTATTAGGAGCAGTGCCTGGGGTGAGTCACCTGACCATCTTCCTCAGCTCCTGGCTTGTTGATGGCCAGGGAACCCAAAACCCTCTGCCCCCAGGGGAGCCGCTGCAGAAGGCCCCTCACGTCCCACAAGAGGGGAAAGTGTATGGAGCCTTCCTGGTCAGCCAGCTCTCAAACCTCTTTCAGATGACCTTGAGCTTCAGTGCTTTGACTCACAGAGCACAACTTAGGGGTCAGCTCTCTGCTTCCCTGACTGCAGGGAGACCTGGAGTAACATCCTTTAGGTATAACATTGATTTAAAAAAAAATGCTTATGAGCCAGGCCAGGTCTGTGTAGTGTTGGCCCACATCTGCACAGGAGGTTTTTTTCTGGGGACCCAGTTTTTCTTCCACTTGCTGAACCTGTGCACGGGAGAGGGATGGGTGTCTGCCCTATCACTGCCCCAGTGAGTGTGGGTGTGAGTGGCCTGTGATGGGCAGTGTCCTGTCCAGGGTGGGTCCTGTCTGTGCCCTGAGCTGCTGGGGAAGCTCCAATATCTGTGATCCTGAACTGGTGGGAAAATAATGATCTTACTCGAGATTATTCATGCTTCTTAACTGTATGAGTGGCTCCCATTCATTTCTACGTTTAATATTAGAAGTGTTTGGGTTTTTATTTAGAAGTTTGATGTTTTTTATTAGAGGAAATTAACCCCTATTTATTCAGGTCTCTTAAGGCAAACGTGGTTTCTTTCTACATCATTTCTCTTAAAGTTGCATTTTCCAAGAACCTAGCAGGAATCTCCCAACATCACTAAGTGAGGACTCAGTGTAATTACATTAGTGACTTGCTTTCTGCTTTGTTCTTGCTTCTCAAAGAAACAACACACATAAGCACACTTTCACCCTGAAATGACAGTTATGTCTTGATTCATAAACTTCCTCATTCTGTGGGTGAAAGCCCCATGGCCAGGAGAGGTAGGGGCAGCCGCAGGCTCTTGCTTCTAAGGATGGTTTGTGGAGATGGACCCTCTGCATGCATGGCCTCAGCCTCCTTCACTCCCACCTGGCTGTTCACCTTCTCCCCTGAATCCTTCAAATTGAGCATGTCCATTCGGGATTATTGATCCCACGGGTCCACCTTCCTGTCCCTTGGTTTTCCCCAATCTCAGGATAGGACAAAACTGGCTTGTGGTGGCTCAGACATCCTGGTTCAGGTCCTTTCTCTCCAACCACCAGTTTTAAATAGTGGCCGATTGGAGGGATCAGTTATAAGTACACCTGAAGCCACCAGGTCCCTGCCCTGATGCACGGACCCATCCACACTGTGACAGCTCTCTAATGTGTCCCCACCTCCCCAGGATGCTCTCCACACAGCACCTTTAAAAGCAAGTCCCAGTGCAAACCCCCAGCTCAATTCCCTGGGAAGGTCCCTTCTTACGCAGAATAAAGTGAAGACATTTATCGAGGCCACACAGGCCCTACTGGTGATGCCTAACCCAACTGCAGACAAGGATTCCTCTGGGGGCCTTAAATATGCACATGGATGCCAATTACCAAGCCAGGGCACAAAATCAATGCTTAGTGAGGGGCCTGGAAACCGGTGTTTCTAAAAGCACCAGCCCCTCCCTCCCCAGGCCTCTAACCTCCTCCTGGTCCCCGCTCATCCTGCAGCCCCAGCAGAGGGCCCAGTATCCCCGCTCTGAGCTTTGGACTGAATTAGTCAAGGGGACCTTTTGGGTGACACAGGCCAAGGGGTTGACAGGCTGAGATTTTTGTTCTCTTTCTTAGTTTTTATTAGTGACTTTCGTTAAAATTTCTATTTTAAAACTTAGAATAAATGTATGAGAAAAATAAAAGAAATTAGAGGGTATAGTAATATTTCACACAAACACCAAGTTCTGTATTTAAACTCTCTTGCTCAGACTTCATTTCCTATGTCTGCATGTCTCTCTCTGATTCTCCCGCCTCTGTCTCTCTCAGTCTTTCTCTCTGAGTCTCTGTATCTCTTCTCTCTCTGTGTCACTCTGTCTCTGTCTCAACCCCTGAATCTTTCTCTGATTCTCTCCCTCTCTCCAAGTTTCCTGTCTCTGAGACTAGCTATGTGACTGCATTTCTGAGACTCTCCAAGACTCTGCCTCTCTCTCTCTCTCTCTCTCTCTCTCTCTCTCTCTCTTTCTCTCTCTCTCACATTTCTCTCCTTTTTCTCCTCCTCTCTCCTTTCTCTGTCAACTCCCTAACTCTCTCTGTGCCTGTCTATATATGATTTTTGTCTGAATTATTTAACATTAAATTGAGGACATTTCCCCCTTACCTCTAATATTCTCTTTCATAACCCAACATTATGAACACGAAATGTTAGCACTGATTTATTACCCTGTGTGTTTCACAGCTCATACTCAGTTTTCACCACTCCTCCCAGGAGTATTTATTCAGGAACAGCCTCCTGGTTCAGGGTTAGAATCAACACTGACTTCCCTCAACTTCTCCTAGTGCTGGACACCTGGGAAGACACAGCCTGTTCCTTTGTAAGATGTCCCTTCTTTGGGTTCCTCTGAGGTTTAGTGATTGGATCTGGCTTCTGTGTTGGGCAGCAGAGCTGGGCTAGTGGTGGGTCCTCACATCAGGGGACACTTGATTCTGGAGTGTCCCCACCTGTGCTGACACTGACTGATGATTTGGTTGAGTAGTTGTCCCCCAGGTGTCTGTACTATGAACTCTCTCTCTCTGTATCCTGGAACTGGAATTTTGTTTGTGGGGGGCACTTTGAGGCTGTGAGCAGATGAGGGCGAGGGCCCTTTGTCCAACCAGGTGCCCCCTGTTGCTTCTGCACATGCCTTGTGTTTGTGTGAGAAGTGCAGATGTAATTTGTCTCAGGGGAACACAGCTTGCATCTTAGTCAAGAGTGAGATAGTTTAGGCTGGAAACTAACTACTGTAGCAACTAGAGCAGTGCAATTGAATCACGTTAAAAAAAAATACAGCAGAGAAAATACTCTAAATGTGTTGCTACCATGAAACACCAGAAATATCAGATACAATATAACAAGTCTCTCATACATAGCTAAACATGGAATAAATAGAGAAATCCCCAAGGGCAAAATTTAACATGGAGCAAAAAATAGAATGTGATTTTTCCCTGAGGTTTTGGGTAAATGGTTGGAATTTGATCACATTAGTGTGTCTGAGACTTGGCTTTTTTAAAATTTAAATTCTTTATTGCTTAAAGTATTACCTAAGTCTCCTTTTTCTCCCATTAACCTCTCCCTGGCCACCCCCAGCCCCCAGCACATGCCCTCACCCCTCACCCTGACTGTGTCCATTGGTTATGCTCATATGCATGCCTACAAGTCCTTTGGTTGATCTCTTACCATTTTACCTGCCGCCTTCCCTCATAGGTTAAACAGTCTGTTCCATGCTTCTATGACTCTGCTTCTATTTTAGTTCATCAGTTTATGCTGTTCATTATATTCCACAAATGAGTGAGATCATGTGATATTTATCTTTCTCCAACTGGCTTATTTCGCTTAGCATAATGCTCTCTAGTTCCATCCATGCTGTTGTGAATGGTAAGAATTTCTTCTTTTTTACAGCAGCGTAGTATTCCATTGTGTAGATATACCACAGTTTTCTAATCCACTCATCTGCTGATGGGCACTTAGGCTGTTTCCAAATCTTAGCTATGGTGAATTGTGCTGCTATGAACAAAGGGGTGCATATATCCTTTCTGATTGGCGTTTCTGTTTTCTTGGGATATATTCTTAGAAGTGAGATTACTGGATCAAATGGGAGTTCCATTTTCAACTTTTTGAGGAAATGCTACAGTGCACCAGTCTGCATTCCCACCTGTTGTGGTCCTGCTCCAGCAGGTCCAGGGGTTCCCAAAGGTGTGGACGGAGTTGGCAAAGAAGGAATGACACAGAGACAGCGTTCAGTTGATCAGCATAGCGAGGTTCTCTCTCCAGGTTCTGTAGCCAGGTTCGGTCTTTATTGTCCTGTTACATCTGTATTTATACCAGTTGATTTAAATCCTATCCATTCTATTCCAAAGGTTAGGGCATTTGTTATCTCCATTCCAAAGTCACTACTCTATTGTTCTGTTAAGCTACAAGGAAGTAACTGAAGGAGATTATCCTAAGTGATTGTTCGTAGTTAAAGTGATTAATTACCTGGCACTTAGTTAAGGGGTTTTATTCTCTTCTTTAGTCCTGTTAATCCCTAACTCGAGGGGAAAATCTCCACCTGGGGAAACAACCTTTCTCAGAGAGGTGACCTTGGTTAAAACACATAGCGCTAAGAAGGGGAGCAAACATATTAAGAACAGTATGCCATATACCCCAGGTCCCTTGAAACATATGCTGTGCAGATGTTTCTTCCCTGCAGCGACTGTGTCAAGCAACAAGGATGGACCGGCTTCCAGCACCCACCAGCAGTGCATGAGGGTTCCTTTTTCTCCACATCCTCACCAGCACTTGTCATTTGTTGATTTGTTGATGATAGCCATTCTGACGGGTATGAGATGGTAACTCATTGTTGTTTTGATTTGCATCTCTCAGGTGATTAGTGACTTAGAGCATGTTTTCATATGTATCTCGGCCTTCTGTATGTCTTCTTTCAAAAAGTGTCTATTTAGTTGTTTGCCCATTTTTTTAAATTGGATTGTTTATCTTCCTTCTGTTAAGATGAATGAGTTATCTATAAATTTTGGAGATTAAACGCTTATCAGAGATAACATTGGCAAATATGTTCTCCCATGCAGTTGACTTTCTTGTTGTTTTGTTGATGGTTTCTTTTACTGTGCAAAAGATTTTTATTTTGATGTAGTCCCGTTTGTTTATTTTCTCCTTAGTTTCCATTGCCCTAGGACAGTGATGGCGAACGTCTTGAGCTCGGTGTGTCAGCATTTTGAAAAACCCTAACTTAACTCTGGTGCTATGTCACATACAGAAATTTTTTGATATTTTCAACCATAGTAAAACAAAGACTTATATTTTTGATATTTATTTTATATATTTAAATGCCATTTAACAAAGAAAAATCAACCAAAAATTGAGTTCGCGTGTCACCTCTGACACGCGTGTCATAGGTTCGCCATCACTGCCCTAGGAGGTGTATCGGTAAAGATATTGCTACAACATATGTCTGCTACTTTGCTGCCTATGGCTTCTTCTAGAATTTTTATGGTTTCCTGACTTATGTTTAAATCCATTATCCATTTTGAGTTTATTTTTGTGTATGGTGTCTTTAGGGTTTTCTGTGTACAATATCATGTCATCTGTGAATAATGACAATTTTATTTCTTCTTTTCCAATTTGGATGCCTTTTATTTCTTCTTCTTGTCTGATGACTATGGCTAGCACTCCCAGTACTATATTGAACAGGAGTGGTGAGAGTTGGCATCCCTCTCTTGTTCCTGTTTTTAGGGGAAATGATTTTAGTTTTTGCCCATTGAGTATGATGTTGGCTGTAGGGTCTGAGTTTTATTATGTTGAGGTATGATCCCTCTATTCCCACTTTGCTGAGAGTTTTTATCAGAAAAGATTTTGGATTTTGTCAAATGCCTTTTCTGCATCAATTGATATGATTATGTGATTTTTGTCTTTCAATTTGTTTATGTGATGTATCACATTTATTGATTTGCAGATATTGTGCCAACCTTGCATCCCTGGAATAAATCCCAGTTGGTCATGGTGTATGATATTTCTAATGTATTGCTGAATCCGATTTGCTAGAATTTTGTTGAGGATTTTAGCATCTATGCTCATGAGGGATATTGACCTGTAATTCTCTTTCTTTGTAGTGTCTTTATTTGGGTTTGGGGTTGCTCTTAATGGCCCTAAAGAGCAGGTGTGAGCAAACACTGAGTGAGACTGTAAGTGGGGAGTGAAGTCAAGATCATACATGTAGCTGGGGTCTCAGAAGAAAATAAACTCTGGAAAAGGCCAGATATTCTAACCAGACAGAAAGAAGTGTGTCTGGGTTCTGCATGAAAACAATGTTTTCTCAACAATTTACCAACCAACACTGTCCCATGTGGGCTTTGGATTCACATTTTTACTGATGTTTTTGGTTCAGAAAACTTCAAATCAAGGTTGAATCTGGGTTTGAGATGCCTGAGGAACACATCACAGAAGTCAATTTCTATTCTCTTTTCTGGGATGAGGTTTTATCATAGGCCACTCAGGCTTTTACTGGGGGGTGGGGGAAGTAACAAAACCACCAAAATAATGACAAAAAAATCCACAGAAACAAATACAGCCCAGGACAATTCAGATAACTGAATGGTAGGAATGTATTTTAAAAGAACTGAATTAGAAAAGAAAATTCAAGGTAAACTAAAATTATAGAGGGAAAGAAAAAGATATTAAAATGAAAGATTAGGCTGATGAAAATAATCATATGACTGCTAGGTATAAACATGTAATGTCTTTGATAGGAAATATTGATGGACTTCTGGTTCTGAAAAGGTCTATATGGCAGACTAGAAATCCCACATGATTCTGGCTACAGGATATCCAAACTGATGCAAAGAATGAAAAAGTGACCCTTTTATATAAGCAGGCATCAGACAGCCTACAAGGATTTTTCTTTTTGAGGTGACACAAAGCACACTAACACCAGACAGTGTCTGAGAAACGCAGGGAAACCGTTCACAGTAAACTAGGCGCTGGGCCTTCAAGTTCCTAAAAGAAGAACACACAGTTCCCAAGGATGAACTCACCTCATGGAAATATTACAGGCAGACACAGGTAACGATGTTCACAAAACATAGCACAAAACAGGAGGCAGGTCTCATTCCCAAACTGGGCTCCGGGGGGTCCACTCACGATGCAAACTGAAGTGAGCCAGACAGCACTGCAGCTCCCTCCCTGTGGGCCTGGGAAAGGTGAGCTCACAGAGGCAGGGAGTACAGATGAGGGTGCCAGGGGTGCGGACATGGGGACCTGGTGGTCAAGCTCTCAGGTATAAGATGACACACTCTGGGGGCCTGGAGGCAGCAGGGGGACTAAAGTTGGAAGCGTGTGAGTTTGGAAGTTGCTAAGAGAGCAGAGCTTTAACTTCTCACCACAGCAAAGTGGTCATATGTGAGGCAAAGGATGTGCTAACTAACTTACGTGGGAAACACTCTGCAATCTGTATGTGTATCACATCTTCACATTATACACTGTAAGCTTCCAGTGTCACACATCAGTTATATCTCAGCTCTGGGGCAAAAAGCAAATCCCCACCACACTCTTGGGCCTGCTCTGAGGTGCTGACACTGAAGGCGGTGGCCTGCCCCTGGGGCTTTGTGTCAGTGGGAAACTCAGGGCCAACTCCCACCTGCACTGATGCTCTGAGTAGCCAGTGCCACACCCTCCCCTCTTCACTCAGAATTGTCCTCACAAATAAACACAGGGTCCTCCAGTCACCAGCAGAGTCTAGGGGAGGCCTGGCCTGTAAATGTTTCTATGGGACTTCTTTCTCGTTGGCCTGACTCTGTGACCTGGGTTGCACATCCCATAACACAGCTTACAGTTAAACACACAGAGGTCTCCTCATTTGCTGTAAAGGAAAACTTTGGTCAGAAACAATATGACCAAGTCTCAGTAACATTGCTATCTTTTTTAGTAATGTTAAGAAAAGCAAATTCTCTCTGATATTGGTTAGTTATATATTTAAAACATTCCAGATAAGATGTAATGTTAGTAATTGTCAGTCACTAAGGGAGAGTATTATAGTGACTGTCTTCCTTGTTATATCATATTCATGATACTATGTAATACTGTTTTGAAATCCTAGTCACTGAAGAGAGGTGTTGCCATCTCCAACTGTAACAGCGAGTGTGTCAATTCCTTGCAACTCTAACAGTGCTGGCCTCATGTATGTTGGTGCGCTGTCGCTGGCTGCCTGCCTGTTTGAAAACACTGCATTTTCTGTGACCCCTTTATGATGATAAAAATCCACTTTGTTCTTGATCATCTTTCTTGTTCTAAAGTCTGAAATTGCTAGGCATATTTCCACCTTTTTCCTACTATTATTATTAATATCTTTCTACACCCCATAACTTTTAAGCCAGTATGTCTTTATATTTGGTTTCTTTTTTTAACCATTGTAAAAAGGATATTTTAAAATAGGTTTTTGCTGTTTTAAAAGTAGCAAATGCTTATCCAGTCAGTGTGTCTCAGTGGTTGAGCATTGACCTATGAACCAGGAGGTCATGGTTTGATTCCCAGTCAGGGCACATGCCAGGGTTGTGTGTTGGATCCCCGGCGAGGGGGGGGGGGGGCATGAAGAAGGCAGCCAATCAATGATTCTCTTTAATCTCTCATCATTGATGTTTCTATCTCTCTGTCTCTTTCCCTTCCTCTCTGAAATCAATAAAAATATTAAAAAGTAAAGAAAAGTAATAAATGCTTATCTTAAAATTATTTGTAAACACAGAAGTATAAAGAATAAAATTAAAAGCTTCAGCAACTCCCAATGAGATAATCACTATTTATATTTTGTTATTTATTTTTATTTGAAGAGTTGTGGGTTTTTTTAATTTAAAAATTTTAAACATTTGTATTGAGGTCTACGTGACATAATATAAGTTTCACATGTACAACATAATGATGTGATACTTGCACATTGCAAAATGATCATCACAGTAAGATGAAATATCTGTCACCTCACATAGTTACAAGATATTTTTTTTATTATAAGAACTTTTAAGGTCTACTCTCTTAGCAAACATTACATATACAATACATTATTAACTATAGTCACTAAGATTTATTTACTGTGTAACTGGAAGTCTGTAGCTTTTGATCCCCTTCATTCATTTTGCCCAACCTCCACTTGTGGCACAGACTAGTCTGTTCTAAGTATCTATGAGCTTGTTTTATTTTTATTTCATAGATAAGTTGGATCGTGCAGTAACTTCCTTTTAGCTTGACCTATTTCAATTAGCATAATACCATAGAGATCCGTTAGTAGTTGCAAATGGCAACATTTTATTTATTTATTGCTGAATAATAGTCACATTTTCATCATCTATTCATCTATTCATCGACACTTAGGTTATTTCTATACCTTGGCTACATTACATAATGCTGCAATAAACATGGGGGGCATATAGCTTTTTTAGTTTTTCAGAGAAATACCCAGAAGTGAAATTGCTGCATCACATGGTAGTTCTATTTGAAAATGTTAAAGGAACTTCCATACTCTTTTCCACTGTTGTTTCACCAAGGAATAGTCCTGCCAACAGAGCAACAAGGGTTCCTTTTTCTCCACATCCTCACCAAAACTTGTTATTTCTTGTCTTGTTTAAATGTATATCGTGCAATTTCAGAGGGAGGTAGAGGGACAGAGAGATAGAAACATCAATGATGAGAGAGAGAATCATTAATCAGCTGCCTCCTGCACGCTTTTTACTGTGGGTTGAGACTGCAACCTGGACATCAAACCATGACCTAACTGGGAGTCAAATCATGACCTCCTGGTTTATAGGTTGACACTCAACCTCATGGCTGGGCTCATGTCTTTTTAATAGTAGCCATGCTAACAGACTTAAAGTTACATTTAATTGTTGTGTGGATATGCTTTTTTCCTGATGATTAGTGAAGCTGTGCATCTTTTGGCCATCTGTATGTTTTATTTGAAAATATGTCTCTTCAGTTTCTCTGTTCATTTTTAATCAGATTGTCTTTTTGCTACTGAGTTGTATGTTCTTTATATATTTTGGATATTAATCCATTATCAGATATGATTTGTAAATATTTTCTTTGCATCCTGTGGTTGCCCTTTCATTTTCTTGATGATATCCTTTGCTGTGCAGAATCTTTTTAATTCAATGTAGTTTCATTTGTTGATTTTTGCTTTTGGTGTTAGATTTTAAAAGAATCTTCAAGGCCTGTGTCAAGGAGCTTACAGCTTGTTTTATACTAGGAATTTTATAGTTTTGGGTCTTACATTTAAGTTTTTAAACCACTTTGAGTTGAATTTTGTGTAGGGTATAAGATAGTGGTCCAGTTTCATTCTCTTGCATTTGGCTGTCCAGTTTTCCCAACACCATTTATTGAAGAGAATGTCCCTTTCTCCATTGTATACTTTTGGCTTCCTTGTTATTGCCTGGGTCTTATACACATCTAAAAGAGTTCAGGAATCTAGAGAAGGGGCTGTGACATAAATTAATAATCTAGACATGAAATATAAATTTGGGAGGCATTTTGTGGGAGCTAAGGGAGGCTTAGCTTTAGTAACTAAACTCCCGGAATTTCCTCTGGACCCAGGGCTCTTTATTAACATATTTTGCCCTTTAGCAAAGCAGATATACATATCAAAGGTAAGGTTTGTTAAACAGTAAAGGACTATCAGGTTGGGGGAACTGCCCTCAGCTGTTCAGCAGCAGGTAATAACATGCAGATCTTCAGCCCTGCTGAAGCCCCAAGTTCCATCAACCTTTTGATGAACTTCTTGCATTTATGACCTGCTGGAATTAGCCTCCAGCAGTTATAAACTAACTGACCATATAGGGATGGGTTTATTTCTGGGCTCTCGAATCTGTTCCATTGACCTGTGTGTCTGTTTTTACACTAGTACCATACTGTCTGATTGTTAAAACATTGTAATATAGTTTGAAATCAGCAAGAGTGATTCCTCTAGCTTCCTTCTTTCTCAAAATTGATTTGGTTATTTGGGGTCTTTTGTGGTTCCATATGCATTTTATGAATTTGTCCTACTTTTGTGAAAAAAGTCATTGGAATTTTTATAGTAATTGCACTGAATCTGTAGATTGCTTTCAGTAGTATGGACATTTTTACAATATTGATTATTCAATCCATGAGTACAGAATATTTTCCCCTTTTTGTGTACCCTTCAATATTTTTAATGTAAAAAATATTTTTATTGTTGAAAGTATTATAGATGTCCCCTTTTAATTCCCCATTCACTCGCTCCACCACGCATTCACTCCCCTGCCAGGCCTTCACTGCACTATTGTCTGTCCATAGGTCATGCATATATGCATATAAGTTCTTTAGTTAATCTCTTCCCACCCCACATCTACCCCCACACCCACGCCTGCAGCCACCTTCCCTCTGAGATTTGTCAGTCTGTTCCATGCTTCTGTTTTCTGGATCAATTTTATCCATTAGTTTATTTTGTTAATTAGATTCCACATACGAATGGGATCATATGGTACCTGTCTTTCCCTGACTGGCTTATTTAGCTTAGCATAATACTCTCCAGGTCCCTCCATACAGTCTCAAAGGGTAAGAGATCCCTCTCTTATATAGCTGCCTAATATTTCAAGGTATAAATGTACCAAAACTTGTAGTTTTCAGTATATAGGTGTTTGGGGTTTTTTATATCCTTGTTTAACTTCTTCAGTATTTTAAACTTTTTTATGCATATATTTGGTTTCCTATTCACAGAAAATTGTTGGGCCTTGTCTTGTTGTCCACCCTTTCAATCTCTGCATTTTGATAGGTATAATTAAATTATATTGGGGGAAAAAAGAAAGAAAGGTAGGTTTCATAGCTTCTTGTGTAGTAGCTTCCCACTTCTCTACTACTCTATAACAAAATCTCTCCCATACATTCAAAGGGGATTCCCCATATAGAACACATGGAGCCACTTAGAGTCTGTATAAAGTGACAATGAAGGCGACCAAATAATTGCTATGTGACCTTTCTGAACCTCTCTTAAGTCTAATGAGAGTCAACTGAAAGACCTAATGAATTTCCAAAATGCATTACATTTGTTTGATCTTTTTTTTTCAGCAAGGCATTTTGTCAAATTGAACTTTCTGGACCACAGTGAATTTCAGGATTATTGGTGTTTTCTTCTTTTATGTCAAATGGTCTGCTTCAAATAAATTTAGTTTCTAATAAAAATTAACACATCATAGAAATAGATTTACAAAGTTTTGGGCTGTGAAACTATTCTATACACTACTATCATAGTGTCTATCAGACACTGTACATTCATCAAAGCCTGTAGAAGCTTAGAGCACAATGAGTCCTTTGGGTATGAAAATTAAAAACAAATACCTCCAGGGGTTGGAAAATCCAGGTTGGCATGCAGACTAGGACAAAAGCGTCTATAAATGCATTTCAGTTTTATGAAACAACCTCCTTAAAAGGGATGGGGGAAAAAGTGACAACTTAAGTAACTTTGGCAATGAGTAGAGTCTGCAAGATGAAAGACAAAGGGACTGTACATGAGCTCTGTGCTCTAGTTGATAAAGGTGTCCCACAGCATGAGGGTTAACAACTCTGAAACCACAGTTCACAAATACTATAACTGAACAATTAAAGTAAGTGGATGGTGGATGGAGAGGGCCACATTTCTGATGGGTAGATAGGGAGGATAGACACAAAGGGAGAATATCTGAATGACCCATATGGTATTTTATTAGAGCTGGAGACATCAGTATGAACTAGTCTTTATTTCATATAGACACAAAAGGATATATATATATATATATATATATATATATATATATATATATAATATTTATAGATATTTGTACTAGTATGTGTATGAAATAGAATATAAATATCTTCTTGCTTTGTCAGCCAACAAGACCTGGAAGTAACAATACCCAGAGGCAATGAGCATGCCCTATGCCCAGATTTTGGTTTCTAATTCCCCTTTCTAATTAAAGAATCCAGATGTGCACAGAGATGTGGCAGACCCTAGGACTGTAGAAGAGGGGGTGATAGTTGAATCTGAAGCATCTTTTCATACCAAACATAAAGTGCTCAAAGCTAAAAAGCAATGAGAGTGTGCCAGAGGGTCACAGAGGCCAACTGAGAAATCTCGTTGTTCAATACTGAAATAATTTGAGCAACAAAATACAGTAGCATTACATTATAACACAGAGGATAACACACATGTCCATGAGTCCATACTGACATAAATTAGTTAATGTATAAATGGCAGATGTATCAAATTTATGCAAAGTTCAAATTAATTCATGGAGCTGTTCCCCATCAAGGTGGTGGAATATAATGCTCTGTTCCTCAAGGGTGGGCTTCTCTTATTGACCTCCTTTTAAAAATTAGAGTATTGAAAGGTAGAAAAAGGAAAAAGGAATGATTTTATAGTGGAGAATGCTGACAAACACTACCTCAACCAGGAGATCAAGGTCAACACCAACAGTGATAAATCATGTTGACAGTATGTACCCTTGATGTGTTGGGATAAAAATGGCACTTTATCTCAATGGTCTTCTTCCCAAGAGATTTTATCCCAGTGTAATCACGAGAAAGACATCAGAGAGCTCCATGTGAGTGACAGTCTACAAAGTGCCCAACCAGCCCTCTTCAAAACTCTCAGAGTCACCAAAACCAGGCAGGTGAGGAAATGACACACCCAGGAGTAGCCTAAAAAGACATGACAACTACATAAATGTATCGTGCTGTCCTAGGGATCCTGGATAAAAAAAGGACACTAAGTAGAAAATAGTAAATAGGAACAAACTGCAAATATTACAAAGAATAAAGTATCCACATTCATTCCCTAGTTCTCATATTATTATGGTACATTACTCACATGTTTTATAAGAGAAACGATGTGTGGAGTAGATGGGAAATTTCTATAGCATCTTCACATGTAAAAGTAAACCTAAATATTTTAACATACAAATTAATTTAAAATATGTACCTTGGAAGTTCATAATATACAAGTGCATACTTCTGCATAAACAAACCTTATACAGACCACGTTCCAGGAATTAATGTATACCATACAATAAAAGCTCTCCTAGACACACTGGGCTCATTCAGTATATGTCACCAGAAGAAAACACACCTTTGTCTTATACTCCTCAGAAAAAAAAACATTAAAATGTCAAGGAAAAGGTTTCCCCAGAAGAGTACAGGTCTGGACAGAAAACTGTAGACAGCAGCAACCGACCCTCCAAGATATTTATGTTGTACTTGGAATCTGGGAGAAATGCTAAATGCCTTCAAGGGGTGCAAACCGAACACATGGGAACACAGCAGAAGAGGAATATTAACACAAACCCCGGAGCAGGAGGGGTCCTCAGAATGCCCCCCTCCTGATGCCAGTAAAGTCTAGTCAATTTCTTTTATAATTGCTCCCCCTCTAATGTCGCCATCCTAATGAGATCGCTACCATTACCCTTCTCTCTCATCTGCTCTTGCATCCTATGAAGTGTGGTTGTTTGCTATAAGAAACTCTGCAAATTGAAAGGATCTTGACTGGGAGAAAAGATTACCCAGAATTTACACTGCTGTGGTTTGCTTTTGTCAACTTGCAATCAATTGGGAGGGAGGAAATCTGGTTGTTCAAATCTCATCATCAAGGCACCGAGAAACCTGCCATTTCAGATCACTGCCTTCGGGGCAGAGTGACGAAAATAAAGGGTCAAGTCTTCCAGAGTCAAAGCCATTTGACATTCTCTTCTATCAAAGTGCAGAATAACATGATGTGGGCCACATTTTATAGACACAGGACTCCAATCCCGTGACAAATACGTGAACTTAGCAGGCTCCACATATTGACTTTACTGACTCCCTGTACAGTGGAGGCCATGATGTAAAGTGATAGGCCATTTTAGGAGGTATTCAAGTTGGCAAATTATAAACATATCCAGTTTCCACATGTATCTTTTTAAGATGAAAAAAGTTGAACTCATTGTATTCAAGAAAATTTAATTTTATGCTTTAATTTAGAATGTCCATTAAAATGAATTATTTCCATTTACAAATGTCTTCAAAATTGTACAAGATATTTAAGTTCATATTTCAAAATTAATTTTCGTTGGATTCACTACAGAGTTTGCATGTTCCTTGCAAACTGGAATGTAGAAAGGATTAGGGTAGATTGGCTGTCATTTCAGATTCCTTTCCGCACAAAAATGCTAATTGAAGCAGTGGGTCAGATCTTGCAATGTCAGAGATGTGCTGTTCCTTTCCACGGGAAAAATAATGTGCTGCCGCTGCTACATGAGTACAAATCTGACAGCTGCCAGGAAAGGGCAGAAAAACACATGCTGACGAGATTTCCACTTGCTGAGTATATGATGAGGACACAAGGAGAGTGAGTATGTTACTGACGAGAGTTGATCTGAGGTAGAATCAAATGCTGTTAGGATTATATGATGTATCTCAGTTCAGAAAGGACATTTTAAATATCCCATAGATCTTTCTACTAATTGGGGATGACAGGAGGATGAATGTGCATTCTGAAAGAAGGAATACATATCTCTGTGCACTTTTACTTCTGGGGTAAAACATAAATTCCTGACCTAGCTGGTTTGTCTCAGTGGATAGAGCATCAGCCTGTGGACTGAAGGATCCCCAGTTAGATTCTGGTCAAGGGCACATGCCTGGGTTGCTGGCTCAATCCCCAGTAGGGGGCATGCAGGAGGTAGCCCATCGATGATTCTCTCTCATCATTGATGTTTCTCTCTCTCTCTCCCTCTCTCTTCCTCTCTGAAATCAATAAAAAATAAAACGTAAATCCCCCACTGATGTTACATTGGATTTTTTTTAGTTCCATCTTCAATCATGTTTTCCCAACATTGTGGAGATTTTAATAGGATTCTGATTACATATTAATTATACTGTTTTTTTTAATAGTGAAATTTTACATTACTCTTTTCCCTTTGAACTGTTCTCTAATAACCTCAAAATATGGGATTTTCAATGATTTTAAGTTATATACTTTCATATTATAGAATTATAAACAATAGAACCATCATATAAACTTTTAACATTTATGAGAATTGTATTATATTCTTTCTCCCATTCCTATGAATTATTACAATATTATATTCTACTTGTTTAAACTAAATTTATTTTTAAAAGTATAAATTGCTAAAACTTTATTTTATGTAACTATTTTGCAAATATTAATGTATTACACATTAGGGGTAATTTTACACTTTTTAAAATGCGCATCCCCCACCCTTTTGGCCCTCTGGCAACCATCAGCTTGCTCTCTATATCTATGGGTCTATTACTAATTTGTTTTGTTTATTCATTTCTTTTGTTTTTATCGATTCCACATATAAAATAAATCATACAGCATTTATCTCTCTCTGACTTATTTCACTTAGCATAATATCCTCTAGGTCCATCCATGCTGTCACAAATGGCAAAATTTTATTATTTTTTATTGCTCAGTAATATTCTATTGCCCTGCATCTTCTTTGCCCTTCATCTTTAATGAACATACATGCAAAATTCTCAACAAAATATAGGCAAACTGAATTCAACAGTTCCTTAAAAATGTTATCCATGCCCTTGCTGGTTTGGCTCAGTGTATAGTGTCTGCCTGAGGACCGAAAGGTCCCAGATTTGATTCCAGTCAAAGGCATGTACCTCAGTTGCAGGCTTGGGCCCTAGTCAGGGCTTGTGCAGGAAGCAATCAATTGATGTGTTTCTCTCATATTGATATTTCTTTCTGTCTTTCCCTCTCTCTTCCACTCTAAAAATCAATGGAAAAAATATCCTCTGGTGAGGATTAAAAACAAAAAAAAGTGTTATCCACCATGACCAAGTAGATTGTTATCCCAGTGATGCAAGGATGGTTCAACATCTGTGAATCTATTACTGTGATACATCATATTAACACAATGAAAGACAAAAATCATATGATCATCTGAATAGATTCAGAAATATGCATTTAAAAAATACAACATTATCATAAAAACTCTCACCAATAAAGGCTATATATGGCAAACCCACAGCTAATATCATACTTCAATGGTGCAAAGCTAAAAGCCCATAGATTTTAGGTTGTGTTCTCATTTTCATTCATTGCAAGTGACTTTTATTTCTTACCTTATCTTATTGTTAACCCATTCATTGTTAATTAACATGTTATTTAGCCTCCATGTCTTTGTGTGATTTTTAGGGTTATTTTTGTAATTGACTTCTATTTTTATACCATTATGGGTCAGAGAAGATGCTTGATATGATTTCAATCTTAAATTAATTGAAATTCTGTTTTATGTCCTAAAAAAAAAAAAATGTTCCGTATACACTTGAAAAGAATGTATATTCTGCTGCTTTGGGATGAAATGCTCTGAATATATCAATTAAATCAATTAACCTAATATGTCATTTAAGGCTGCTATTTCCTTGTTGATTTTCTGTATAGAAGATTTATCCATTGATGTCAATGGAGTGCATAAATGCTATATTTTCTTTTTGGATTGCTTCTTTTATCATTATGTAGTGTCCTTCTTTGCTCTTACTATAACCTTTACTGTAGTCTATTTTGTCAGATATAAGTATTGTGACTCCAGCTTTTTATTTATTTTCATTTGCATGAAATATTTTTTTCTATCCATTTTCTTTTAATCTGTATGTATCTGTTATTCTGAGGTGGGTCTCTTATAGACAGCATATATATAAGGATCTTGTGTTCTTATTCAGATGCCCTATGTCTTTTGATTGGAGTATTTAAGCCATTTACATTTAAATTGATTATTGATAAGTATGTACTTATTTTTTTAAAATATATTTTTATTGATCTTTTACAGAGAGTAAGGGAGAGGGATAGAGAGTTAGAAACATCGATGAGAGAGAAACATCGATCAGCTGCCTCCGGCACACCCCCCACTGGGGATGTCCCCGCAACCAAGGTACATGCCCTTGACCAGAATCAAACCTGGGACCCTTCAGTCCACAGGCCGACGCTCTATCCACTGAGCCAAACTGGTTAGGGCTATCTATAAGTATGTACTTATTTTCTCCTCCTTCTCCTCCTCCCCCTCCTCCTCTTCCTTCCCCTCCTCCTTTTCCTCCTCCTCCTCCTCCTCCTCCTCCTCCTCCTCCTCCTCCTTCTTTTTCTTTTCTTCCCCTTTTAAGATATCTTATAATACCAGTTCAATGGAAACAGATCCCTTTAGCTTTTTCTTGTCAGCATCTCTTTATTTCTCCTTAAATTTTAAATGATAGCCTTGCCAGGTAAAGTAGACATGCTATAGATCCTTGCTTTTCATCACTTTGAATATTTCATGGTAATCCCTTCCAGCCTGAAATGTTTCTATTGAGAAATCAGCTGACAGTTACAAGGTACTTTCTTGTAGGAAACTGTCTTTCTTTTGCTGCTTTTAAGCTTCTTTCTTTTCTTTTACCTTTGCAATTTTAGTTATGATGTGTCTTGGTGTGACACTCTTTGGGTTCATATTCTTTTGGATTCTCTGAGATTCCTGGATTTGTGTGTCTTTTTTTCACCAGGTTAGGGAAGCTTTCAGCCATTTCTTCAAATAGCTTCTCAATCCCTTGTTCTCTCTTTTCCTTCTCATATCCCTGAAGTGGATGATATTATGTTTCACATTGTCCCAAAGGTCTCTTAAACTATGCTCATTTTTGAATTGATTTTTCTTTTGCTGTTCTGATTGGGTGATTTCTGCTATCTTGTTGTCCAAATCAATGATTTGATCCTCTGTTTCATCTAATCTGTTTATTCCTCCCAATGTATATTTTATTTCAGATATTATATTCTTCATTTGTGACTGGTTCTTTTTTATGATTTTGATGTCCTTTTTAATGCTTACTCTCTCTCTCTGTATAAGTTCTCCTTGATATCATCCATTCTTCCCCTAAGTTCCTTGGGCATCCATACACCTATTATTTTGAACTCTATATCTGAGAAATTACTTGCCTCCATTTCATTTAGTTATTTTTTCTGGAGATTTCTCATGTTTTGATTTTTTATTTGAGGCATTTACTTTGTCTTTCCATTTTTACTGCCTCTTTGTGTTTGTTTCTATATATTAGGTTTGTTTCTATATATTAGGTTTGTTTCTATATATTAGGTTTGTTTCTATATGTTTGTTTCTATTTATTTGTTTCTATATATATATTCTATGACTCCCACTCTTGGTAGGGTAGCCTTATATAGTAGGTGTCCTATCTCCACGCGCCTGCCTCCGGAGTCCCCCTGTCCCCTCAGCACCCCCCGCTGCCCAGGGCCGGCCTGAGGCACAGGCAAGCCTCGGATGTCAGCTGCCCAGCCGCCCAGGGCTGCCCAAAGCTCAGGTAACCAGGACCAGCTGAGGCTTGTGCTGCTGTCAATGGCAGCAGCAGAGGTGTGATGGGGCGTTGCCTTCCCCTGATTGCCCGGTTGCCTCCTGCCCCTGAGGGCTCCCAGACTGTGAGAGGGGGCAGGCCGGGCTGAGGCACCTCCCCCTCCAGTGCATCATGCACTGGGCCTCTAGTGTGTAAAATAAACTGCATTTGAAAACAATAAGCAAAATGTTGAATGACCGAAAGCAATGCAATTTCTGAAATTACCATAAGGGTTACTTTTAGTTTCAAAAACTTTTATTCATACACAGTCGATTTTCATGGCCATCCCAAGAATGCAATAACATTTTTGTGACATGAATGTTTTTGCCTTATGCTAGTTATTTCCTTACATGTTTCATATGCTTCAATCATCCTGAAATACCATTGTTAATATGGTCGATGGTTCTCCATCTCCATGTATTTCCTTAAGTTTTTTACTCTACCTGAATATGCTTATTCTGGCCTGTTTTTCTATTTTATTCAGATAGATATTCTTTCAGAAATACATGCCCCTTTCAAGACCATCTTAAAAACCACATTCCCTTTGCCCAGTTGGTGTTATTCAGTGGTTGAGCATCAACCTATGAACCACATCAAGTCATATGCCTGGGTTGCGGATGCGGGCTCCACAGTTTCTGCAGCTCCTGGAAACTGATCAATGATTCTCTGTTTTCATTGATGTTTCTATCTCTTTCCCTTTCCCTTCCTCTCTGAAATCAATATATATATATATATATTTAAAAAAGCACACATTCCCTTTAAACACTTATCTTGAAAATTCTGTATGCAATCCATTCTTCCTTAGATCACTCATCTTCATTTGATTTCCTAATTATTTCTCACTTATTTTACTTGACCTTTTGTATAGCAAACATTTTTAAGTGGGTACAAAACCCACATGTTCAAAATGTAAAAGGTATAAGAAGAGATACAGTGAAAATCATTACTAGTCATGTCTCCTTACCATCATTTTTCTTCTCTAAATGAAACTGAATCTTTAATTATCTCCTACTATTTCCATGCATTTTATGCATGTTTAAGCAAAACAATATTTTTTTTCTCTTTAAACAAATGGTAACATAAATTCCTAAGTTTGCTGTTTTCAGCAATGAATATTGGAAAATGTTTTATATTGATGCCTGGTTTCTTCACACTTTGACTTCAGGGCCTTTTCTATCTATCTATCATTTCTTTACTAGTTTCCTGATGATCAACATTTGGATCATTTTCAATATTTTTCTAGCATGATAATAAACAACACTTTTCTGCACATCTCATTGACATATGTGTAAATATAAAAAACAAATTTTTAAAAGTATAATTACTGGCTCAAATTGTATTTGTATTTGCTTGTTAAGATCTTTAGATAAATTCTTCAATTTGAATAAACCGTGTTTATGATAAGCTCAAAGGAAATAAGATAAAAGCATGATAATATAAGTCAGCTTCATAATCTATTCCTGCAGCCACTCAATTTCCTTTTCTAATAAATGGAAAATGATATCAGGTTTTTATGTCCTTTCAAAGGGTGTGTCTGTGTGAACTTATCTTACTTGGATATTTTTGAGATTTCTTATATATTTAATGGAAACCAGAATGCTCTTGCCAATAAATTAACTAACAAAATAACATCAGGTTTTAGGAAAATCAATGAAATTTAGCGTCAACCAGGCACAATCCATTCAAATAACTTTAAAATTAAAAGTAATGGTCTTACTTATTTTTACTATTCAGTGGTGGCTGGAAGAAAGCACAGTGCAAGTTATTGCAGTGTTTTTGGCCAAAGATTTTGAATTTTATTACAATTTGAAATAGTTGTTCTCTATGTTGTGTCCATGGTAACCATCATCAGTATTTGACAAAGCATCATCTTGGGTTTTTCTTTGTCTCCTTCCTACATCTTGTTTTCTGTGAACATGGATATTTATTTTTTGGTTTACGCCTTTGTTTTGGTGAAGCACATCCTCAGATAACTTTTGGCGAAATATGTATAGTAAATAATATTTGTTTTTAAATTCACGAATAGTAGTAATGACTTTATTCTATCTCATTTGAGTAATAGTTTGGGGATAGAATTTTTTCTTCAGTGTTAAGAAATAATTTCTTAAATGCTTTCTAACTTCTAGTGTGTTTATTGAGAAATCTAAAGATGCTCTATTTTCTATTCCTTAGAATAAGATTAGATTTTTTTTTTGGAAGTTTTACTTTGGTTTCTCACATTTATCAAAGATGTATCATAGAGTTGGGAGTGTGCAGCCTTATCTTTGAGGTGTTGCTAGAGTTAGCCCTTTTGACTAGGAAATTATTATTTATTCTTGGGGCTGTCCCTTCTTTTTGGATTGTTTAGTTTACTCCCTCCCCTATATCTTTCTTAAAGTTTTGTTACACAGATGTTAGACTTCTATATTGGTCTTTCAAGTTCTTCTTTATATTGGTGCTTGCTGAGTTTTGTCCTACTTTCTAAGAGTTCTTCTATATTTTTCATTTCTTTTATATTGAGGTATATTATAACTTTGATATTTAATTATTAAGAGCATTTTTCAGAATATATTTATGAACAGCAACCTGCTTATATCTCATGTATACAGTACAGCTGATCATTCTCTGAATCCTAATGATAGTATGTTTGATTTTTTTTATTCCTGTGTAGTCTCTTTATATTTTAAGTTGTTTACTGATATTATTATTATTTTTACAAAAACTTTGTACTTTCTATCATAGACTTTTCTTGGATATCTGGCTATCCATGATTATCCTATATAATAACAAGCTAATATGCAAATAAAATGACCGGTAGCTATGATGCACACTGACCACCAGGGGACAGATGCTCACGCAGGAGCTGCCCCATGGTGGTCAGTGCACTTCCACAGGAGGAGTGCTGCTCAGCCAGAAGCTGGGCTCAGGGCTGACAAGTGCAGTGGCGGTGGCGGGAGTCTCTCCCACCTCTGCAGCAGGGCTAAGGACCCCTCGGGGGATGTCCACCTGCCGGCTTAGGCCCACTCCCTGCAAGAGGGTGCAGGCCAGTTGAGGACCCCCCAAGTGCATGAATGTCGTGCAACAGGCCTCTAGTTTGTTTATAAATGAAAATAATGGAATAAACTGCCATTTCTTGATTCTGAGAAGGATTTGTCAGTTTTGACCTAGACCAGAGATGGCGAACCTATGACACGCGTGTCAGAGGTGACACGCGAACTCATTTTTTTTGGTTGATTTTTCTTTGTTAAATGGCATTTAAATATATTAAAAAAATATCAAAAATATAAGTCTTTGTTTTACTATGGTTGCAAATATCAAAAAATTTCTATATGTGACACGGCACCGGAGTTAAGTTAGGGGTTTTCAAAATGCTGACACGCCGAGCTCAAAAGGTTCGCCATCACTGACGTAGACATAAAAAAACCCGGGGGGGATAAAGACACTTTTTTTCTCTTTATAAAAACACAAAAACCCAATCTTTACATCTTTCTCTTGAGTTCTTCTTTAAGGGGTATCTGATATTTTCTAAAAGGTAGGGATGTATCTAATAGTATTTGGGGAGCCAAGTTTAGAAAAGGCCACTGGGACCAGCTTTCAGTGAGTAAGGTAGATCTGCTTCTCTTGTTTGCAGAATGACAGTCATGTCCTTAACTGACTGGTATTTTCTCACACTGAGAACCTCCAATAGCCTCCACACAGAATAAACTGATGTACTCAAGTAAATCAGAGGAAGGTCTTCACCAGCAGTCTGGAGATGAGGAAAACAATGTAAGGATAAAATTGCTTCTCAAGATTCTATGCACTTGTAATAGTCAGGGTTCTCCAGAGAAACAGCCAACACTGTTTGTATGTAGTAATATGTGTGCTCATATACAAGATATTTTTATAGTGAATTGGCTTATTCCATTATGGAATCTGAAGAGTCCCAATATCTGCAGTTACTGACCTGGAGACACAAAAAGAGCTGATGTTTTGGTTTGAGTTCCAAGGTTTGGTTTGAGTTCTACTGGTTGGGTGAAGCCCACCCACATTATGGACAATACGTTTTACTCAATCTACTGAATCAAATGTTCGCTTCATCCAAAAACACCCTCATGGACACAAGAAACACATTTGACCAAAAGTCAAGGTAACCCTCGAAACAGCCAAGTTGACAGGTAAAATTAACCACCATAGTTTATCTCTTTGATTTAATCCCCTTCTTCATCCCTAATTCTAATGATACTGGTGCTGCTAGTTCCTGAACTTATTGAGGAATCTGTTTAATTTGTTTGTTTGTTTGTTTGTTTGTGTGTTTGTTTTTTCTTTCCTCAGTATGGGCTTATGGTACATCTTTGGGTTTGCTATATGAGTTTCTACTTGCCCATCATCTTTCCAGATTTAATATTGACTTACAGCCACTTGCTCACCTGTTGTTTTCATCTTTGTGCATTTATCTTATTATTTCAAACTAGAAGCCCGGTGCACAAAAATGTGTGCACTCGGGGGGGTTCCTCAGCCCAGCCTGTGCCTTCTCGCAGTCTGGGACCCCTCGGGGGATGACCACCTGCTGGCTTAGGCCTGCTCCCTGGGGGATTGGACATAAGCTGGCAGTCAGACATCCCTCTGGCAGCCCAGGAGCCCTTGGGGGATGCCCACTTGCCAGCAGGGAGCAGGCCTAAGCTGCAGTTGGACATCCTTAGTGCTGCTGAGGAGGCGTGAGAGGCTCCCACCACCACCACTGTACTGGCAGCTGTCAGCCTGGATTGTGGCTGAGAAGAGCTCCCCCTGTGGGAGCGCACTGACCACCAGGGGGCAGCTCCTGCATTGAGCGTCTGCCCCCTGGTGGTCAGTGTGTGTCATAGTGACCAGTCATTCCCAGTCTTTCTGCTGTTAGGGTCAGTTTGCATATTACCCTTTTACTATATAGGATAGAGGCCTGGTGCACAGGTCGGGGCCAGCTGGTTTGCCCTGAAGGGTGTCTTGGATCAGGGTGGGGGTCCCGCTGGGGTGCCTGGCCAGCCTGGGTGAGGGGCTAATGGCTGTTTGCAGCTGGTCACACCACCTTCAGGGTGGGGGTCCCCCCTGGGGTGCCTGGCCAGCCTGGGTGAGGGGCTGAGGGATGTTTTCAGGCTGGCTAAGCCTCCAAGCTGGGACCCTCACCCCTTGAGGGTGTGGCCATCCTGGGTGAGGAGCTGATGGCTTTTTGCAGGCTGGCTACAACCCCAGCCACCCAAACTTCCAGTGGCGGCTAGCTGGAAGCAGGTATCTGGGATTTATTTGTCTTCTATAACTGAAGCTTTGTTGCCATGAGCAGAGGCCACAGCCTGCTCATGGCAGGCGGGAAGCTTGGCTGCCTCCTTTGCCTGGGCAACCAAGCCTCCTGCTTGCTCCAGCTCCATGGCTGCTTGCTGCCATCTTGGTTGGGTTAATTTGCATATAGTCACTCTGATTGGCTGGTGGGTGTAGCTTAGGGCATAGCGAAGGTACAGTCAATTAGCATCTTTGTCTTTTATTTGTGTAGATGGCTTAGTTCTGAGAATTTTCTTAGAGACAGGAAATCTGTTCTTGTTGTCTTAACCAACAATTGTCCATTACTTAATAAAATATGATAAGTTGCTTACTCAAATCACTAAATATCAAGTTGTAATAGTACCTATCTGAGTGTGTTCCATTGGTTCTTGATTATTGGAATTATAATGTATGCACATACATTCATTAACACAAATACATATGAATTATGTGTGCTTATATCCATGTGCAAATATTAATGCATTTGAATATGTGTGGATGTGTATAAATGGGTTAATATTCCTTTATATTAGTTGTTAGTTGGCAGGTATTCTTGACATCATTTTTTTAGAGAAGTATGTTTGAGTAATTATAAATTTAAAAAAATCCTATTAAGGAAACTTAAACTGTATTTTTTCAATGAGAATGAGAATATTCAAAGAGCCCTAAAATCTTTCATTTTAATGTGAATTATTGGTAATTTTCTCCAAAATGTCTAATGAAGTATCCAATTTTATCTACATGAATTTATAAGGTATTTTAACATGGATGTAGCTGGTCCTCTGAATTTCTAGTTTGTAGTTTGTTTGAAATATGGCTGAGTATAGTAATGGTGTTTTGTTTTTTTTTTGTAAGAATTTCATAGTCTCTGCTTTACAGCACTGTGAAATAATGAAATCTTGCTATACTTACCTGGGGTTACACTTCCACAGTGAGCTTCGGGATTATAAAACTAAAAAATGTTATATACGTACATATGGAATTTTCAGCACTTCTAGGAGGTTATTAACTCTGGATTATTTCCTTTCCTAGAATCAAATTATTTATTTATTTATTTATTTATTTATTTATTTATTTATTTACTGTATTCATTCTTTTTATTGTATTTATTGGGGTTACACCAGTTAACAAAATTATATAGGTTTCAGGTGTACAATTTTGCAACGTATCACCTGTACACTGTATTGTGTTCAACCACCCCAAGTCAAGTCTCCTTCATCACTATCCCCCTATGCCCCCCTCCATATCCCTCCCTTCCCAGCAATCACCACACTGTTGTCCATGTCTATGAGGTTTTTTCCCTTTTTTTCTTTTTTGCTTAACCCCTCCACTCCATCCAGCCCCCCAACTACCCCTCCCAACAGCTGTCAGCCTGCTCTCTATCTATGAGTCTGTCTCTATTTTTCTTGTTAATTCATTCTGTTCACTCTACATATGAACAAAATCATACGGTACTTGTCTTCCTCTGACTGGCTTATTTCACTTAGCATAACACTCTCCTAGGAACAAATATAGATATCTTGCAATGTGCTCACTGTTTTCATTTGCCTTATCTTGACTGCTTACTTTATTTTTAATTTGCTTGTTTCATCTTATGCAAAAGTATTTTGGGTTGTGACTCTTTTTGAATCAGTTGATTAAATCATAGACTCTTCTGAATCCCTTGACTACTGACAAAACATATTTGTGTCAAGGTCTCAATCCCTATCATAATTTGAGAAGCCTTGATTAGTTCACTCTGAAGACTTTCCTTCTATAAGGAGAGCATGTGTTAGCACCTTGACCTTTCAGATAATTTATAACAGGACTAAAATATTAGAACATTATGTTTTAATATACAGTTGATTTCCGTAACTTATTTTCCTTTAGTTTTCACATTCAAATGGTTAAAAAAATAATGCAGTTACTATTATAATGTTTTATTATCTAAATATATAATGTACAATTATTAATGAACTTATGAGAATATAAATTATAAATAAATTATGAAGCATCATATTAGAATACTTATGAACTCAACACACAAATTTTGAAATAAGATATTAGCTATATCATTAATTTTCCTGTGTGCTTTTTCTAAAGCCCATTCCTCTGTCTGACCTGGAGGAAAAGCAGTCTACTGGATTCTGTGTTTCATTTCTTCCTTTTTAGTTTTATCCAAGTATACATCCCTAAACGTTATACTCTTCAGTTTTTATACCTTTGATTTCATATAAATGGTATTACGTTATGTGAACTTTCCTGAAAATGTTATTTTTCACCCCACACTATGTTTCTAAGGTTTACCTTGGTTTATGTATAACTGTACCTCATTTACTTCCACTGGGTGTAATATTCTATTATGTGAATATACCTATTCTATTTAGTCACTTTCTGGTAATAGACGTTTCTCTGGTGGTTACCAACAGTATTGCCATGAGGATTCCTGAGCATGTGTCACTATGCTTCCTCTGAGAGGAGTGTTACATTACTAGAGATAGTTTGTGTACATTATGAGTGTTTTAATTAATATACAATTGGGGTTACTTTGTAAAATGATTCTAAATTATTTTCCAGAGCATTGTCAGCTATTTTCTTTCACACCAATAATTGTTTTTAAAATCTTTATTGTTGAGAGTATTACAGATGTCTCCTTTTATTCCCCCATTGTCCCCCTCCACCTGGTTCCCACCCCAGCCCAGGCCTTCACCAGCCTATTTTCTGTATCCATAGGTAATGTATATATGCATATAGTATCTTTGGTTAATCACTTTCCACATCCCCCGAATGTGTTGTGTACTCCTTCCAATGTGTTCTTTATTAGTGCTGTCATTCTTCATTTACAACTGGTCTTTTTTTCATAGTTTCTATATCTTTTCTCATGCTGTTGAGCATCCTTGCAATCATTATTCTGAACTCTATATCTGATAAATTTCTTATCCCCACTTCATTTAGTTCTTCTTCTGGAGAATTCTCTTGTTCTTTCATTTGGGGCTTGTTTTTACATCTCCCCATTTTGGCTGCCTATTTGGGTTTGTGTCTATGTATTAGGTAAATCTGCTATGACTCCCAGTCCCTAGTGCAGGACAATGTCAGAAGCTGTTTATGACTGACCCTGAGTCCCCTGTTTGGAGCTATCAGCAATCCACAGCTTGTGGCTCCCTCTCTGGGAATGGGTGCCTTTGGAAAGGACCAAGATGTGCACCAGGTTCTGGTTTTCCTAGCCCCGGAATCGAGCCAGGGACCCTTCGGTCTGCAGGCCGACGCTCTATTCACTGCGCCAAACCGGTCAGGGCTATTCACTTTTGATTAGCCTCAGGTTATGGACCACAACAATGCATAGGCTCCACAGGGTGGAGCAAGAGGCTTTCCAACAGTGTGGGGCAATTGCTTCACCCCCAGGATAAAGCTGCCTGATGGTAAAGGTCTGCTGGAGAATGATGTCCTCTGCAATATGAGGGAATGACTCAGCACAGGAAACTGGGAGGCTGCCTTCCAAGCTCTAACCCAGAACTCCTCTACCCTGGATTTTCCTCACAACAGCTCCAGTGCACTTTGTCCTCCCTCTGATGGAGCCCAAAGTGAGTGGCTACACACAAAATTTTGTGTGTTGGTCCATTAAGAGGATGCCTGCATTTTCAGTCGTCTCTCCCTGGCAGATACCCACACTGCTGCTTTTCACAGCCAGATGTTATGTGGGCAACTTTCTCAGTTTTGGTGTTTGGGGATGGGACACCCAGCTTGGGGCTTAGACCCCAAAGTTCTCATTGTAAAATCCCACAGCTGATATATCTCTCCGGAACTTCAGCTGCTGTCTATAGGAGCCCAGCCGGCCCCTTCTGCCACTGCACTTCCTACCAGTCTCCACTTTCTGTCTTTGGTTATCAGGCTTCTCTTCAGTTGATTATACAAGATGCTTTTTCTGTATTAATTTTCCCAGTTTGGTCCGGGGAGAATGCCAGTGTACTAGTAGCATCCACTTACTACCATTTTGAACCCTCACTCTTTCTTCTTTCTGTCTGAGTCTGCTTTTTAAGTTCTCTGCTGAGTCCTTTAGTTCCGTTAATATATACTTTTTATGCTTTCTATTTAACTTCTCATTATGTCCATGCATTGTTTTACTAATTTTATTATGTTCTTTCAGTTCACTAAACTCTTTAAGAGGATTATTCTGAGTTCTTTGTCTAACAGTTCACAGATGTCTATTTCTTTAGTGTTAATTATTAGAGCCTTTTAGTTTCCTTTGGTGGCATCATAGTTACATTTTTTGTGTGTGATCCTTGATTCCTTATGTTGGTCTCTGTATATTTAATGAAGTGGTCTCTTCTTTCAAACTTTGCAGGTTTGCTTTGGGAAGAGACAGTCCTTTACTAGTCAGCTCAGTTTACAAGTCTATGCTGCTGGAGTGTGTGCTGTTAAAATCCTTGAGCAGGTGTCGCCTTCTACTAGGATCTACTTTTGAGTGAGGCAATTATTTGCTCTGCGAGGTTGGTAGTAGAGGTGTGTGCCACTGGCTGAGAATAGCTGGATAGGGCTGTTGGATTGGTTCGCTGACCAATTGAGGCTCTAGGATGGGCTCTAGAGTTGCCTGGATTCTCTGAAAGGCTTTCCAGTCAGGACTGGATATTATATTAAGCAGTAGGTGCGGCTATAAATTAGCTTACTTGCCCTATTTGGGACAGCAGAATGGAACCCAGAGCCTGCATGGCTCATTGTTTGGGGACACTGAATCAGGCAATAAAGTGCACTAAATACCCTGGTCAGGTGGGGCAGAGGGGGAAAGCTAGGGGCTGTGGTCTTTTTAAGCACTTCCCAGTGTTCTGATAAAGTTCCCTAGTCAGACAGGCTAAAGGTTCTATTGAACAATAAATGGGGCTACAAACTAGTTTCTCTGCCTGGAAACAGTGGGAGAAGATCCCAGGCCACTAAGGATTTTATTTTCAGCACCTTGACTCAAGCTGACCTATATCCCAAGTTTCCTGGTCAGACAGGGTCATTGTCTTTGGTCTAAGAGCCATCAGCTCTGCTCATCCACCTTTTTCCTAGGTTGTTGCAGCAACTTACAGATGTGTTAGGGAGCCCTGTCAGATTGCTCTGGGGTCCACATTTCATTGTAGGTGGGAGTATGACTCAGCTCTTCTGCCTGTGTGGACCTTGTTTGAGGACCTGAATCAGGCAGACGGATACCTTCCAAAGTTCTCTGGTCAAACTGTACCTTGAATTAGTTCTGCAGATGAGCAAAGCCACTGGTTGGGATTACCACTTGATTTCTGCACGGAGGACTTGGGTTAGCCAAGGTTCTAGTGTCGGTTATTTGAAGCCTCTCCCCCCTCTCCATTACAATCAGACTCCTAGTGAGTGGGCCTTGCAGACTGCCCTGTAATCCCCATGGGGAAAAACCAGAAGAGAAGCTCCCGTTAAGTAACCCCTAATGCTCCAGAGGGGGTGGGGCAGGGGCTGGATGTCATCTCCGAATCCTCTTTTTCCATTGGGACAGTGTCTGCATCCACATGTCATCATATTTAGAAGGTAATGTCAGAGCTTCTTGTGACCATTGCACCTAGGAAAGCAAAAGACTGTGTCCACAGAGTCACTCCATACCTGTGAGTTGAGAGGGAGAGAGAAATAGGGGGAAAGATGACATGCATCACATGGACAATTATAAAAGGAGTTTTGGAGCTACTCTAGGGGTAAGGTATACATATTCACATTTCCCAGCCCGACAGTGAGCACCTTGAAGAAAGGTAACGTATATCAACCTTGCAATTCCAATATATACATAGTCATGGCCGACAGTTGATGCTCAGTAGAGTTTATATTTGTTTGTGGATTCAAGTTGTAACCTTTAGGAACTGTTCTTGAACAAAAGAACAACATTAAGAAAGTTTTCCCAAACTGTACCTTAAACTTATAAGAAGTGATTGGATCAAAAAAGAAAAACTTAAAGGTCTTTCTACCCAGCCAGATATAAAGTTAGAGACATGGGTTTATCTTAATATAATTTAACTCTTGAGTAATGCACAGAACATGGCACAATTTATTTAAATTTAGAAAATAAAAAATATATATGTAATAGATTTATAGATAAATGACTAATATATATATAAAGGCAGAGACCGTGATGACTGAAATGACCATTTGACCGGTCCCCATACGGTGCTAGCATAGATGCATAGACACAGGTAAAGTCTATGAGTAAACTAAGAATGAACAAGACAAATTCTTGCCTTCACAGAGCTTGCACTGTAAGGAGGTTAGGTCAGGGATGAGAATTCAAAATTCCACCAGCACAGACCTGAGGTGCCGCTTCTCAGAGCGGCCAGAGATACACCCGGTAGCAGACTGAGGGTGTGACTGAAGGGCTGGTGCCGACGTGAAGACGGGGCCATTCTGGATTTCCCAGAGGAGTCAATGGCTTCCTAGGAGGTGGAGCTTTTGATGCTGACTGGCATAGAAAACGACCAATCAGAACCTAATCTGGGTGAACTGTGAAGGCAGAACCTAAGGTGGGGGCTGAGGAGGGGTTTTTAGGGCAAAAGCTGTTTGGTGTAAGGTGTAAGAAAGCAGTTCAATTTTTTAATGACCGGTTTGGCAGTATAGTGCATATGGTTGGCTATCAGTCCAGATATAGGGGTTATGTATTTTTGACTGCCAAGAGCATCTCCTCCTGCTGAAAAAGGCTTTTCCACCCATTTAAGCAATCCTATCCTATATAATCTATCTACACTAATAAAAGGGTAATATGCTAATTAGACCAAGTCGACCGGCCATCTTCCGGACATCTGACTTCCTTCCAGACAAAGCCATGGTGGTGGGGGCTGAGGCAGAGGCAATTGGGGGCGATCAGGCCAGCAGGGGAGAGCAGTTAGGGGCGAGATCAGGCTGGCAGGGGGTTAGGAGCAATCAGGCTGGCACGGGAGGGCACTTGGGGGTGACCAGGCTGGCAGGGGAGGGCAGTTGGGAGCATTAGCATTAGGTAGGCAGGCAGGTGAGTAGTTAGGAGCCAGTGGTCCTAGATTGCGAGTGGGATATTTGACTGCCAGGGATTGGGCCTAAACTGGCAGTTGGACATCTCCCGAGGGGTCCTGGATTGGAGAGGGTGCAGGCCAGGCTAAGGAACACCCACCTTGTGCATGAATTTTGTGCACCAGGCCTCTAGTATTTAAAATAAAAATGCATTTCTTTAGGAATGGATAGAAGTATTTTCCTTCTTGATAAGGAAGGAGAATGAAGAGTATACAACTTTTCCTCCAGTGATTTAAGGTACAACTGAATAACAATAAAGATATCTGTCCATAAGAGTATGATTTATACCAGTTGGAGTTTACCAAAGGAAAACAATAAATGCTAGTTTGAAATATATAAAGTGCTTCCTCATGACTTAGCTCATTCAATTCTCAAAGCAATTCTAAGAGGTAGCTTTTTTCTTTTCTAATTCACTAGCTGACCACTTTTAGGAAGTTAAATTCAATTGCTGATTATCAGAGTTCTATTAGTAGAAAATTCAGATTTGAATCCAAAAATTATACCTCCCAGTCCTCTGCTACCCCTATTGCATTCTATTTGGAAAGACCACTTTTATCACAAGGTAGTGATGAAAGTTTACTGTTGGACCACAATTCTAGGAACATAAAATCAGTCTTTGTGGCAATGGAGAAGTCCCTTTATCCCAACATCATTTTAAAAGTCCTTCTTTTGCTTTTTTTTTATTGTTTCAGAATAATCCACATATTTTCATTTTTTTCTCATTTTTAATCCCTGATTTTAATTGCCTTTTTATATTCAAAGCATTCTTTCTGTTTTTCTACATTTTATGAACTTATTTTTTTTCCACTTTTTCTTCTATCAGAGTTTGCTTATTAAGTGCCTTTACTAACATCATCCTTAGACTGTCACATTTTAGATTTTGGAGAGGGGTGAATTAAAATCTGGATAATGTTTACATTTCCACCAGGAAAATGACCTCTAGAGACACAGTCTTGTTTTTTATTTATGTTTCTTGAAGTCTGTCTGTCTTGCTGGTCATTTTCGGGGCACAGAGTGAGTGTTAACATCTACATGCTAAATGAACAGGAAAACGGGAAGGTAACAGTGAGCATGTATAACACATAAGAAAGTACTCTGGTTAACCACTTTGCCAGGGTCATAGGCTGGAACCTAACATATTTTAGACAATATACTTGTCTCCTAAATCTCAGTTTAATGCTCACTACCTTTGTATATGCACATGGAATAGTGTTTTGTGGAAAAATACTCAAATATAAGACAACCTGAACAGTGACCTTCCCAACATTAAATTATCCCCATCATATTTTACAGTCTCAGGAATATTCCCTTCAATTGATTCAATAAACTATGTACCAAGTGCAAATGTATAGCAATAAATCAAGCCTTAGTGCAACATGTGTGCAATATTCTGCATAGCAAAGGTTATATTAGAACCCCAGACACTGATGGAGTTTCCTGAGTTCCTACAAAGGCAGATGGTGGTCCTGAGAGGAGAGGTGATTCTGTTGGATCCTCTTTTGCAGCCATTCTTTGTTGTTAATTTATATTGTGCTCAGTTGGGTTGTAGAAAGACAGTGCCTTCCTCCAACATTGCAATGCACTCAGGTCTTAATCACAGCTCAGGCACTGAGAATTATTTAATTCATGTTCATTACTAAATCTACACAAGTAATTTGAACCCTAACACATTGACACTGTAGGTATTGCCACCTGAGTTTTATATGAAGGAAATGAAGTAAAATGGACTGAGTTATTCACCATCATACTAAAAATGACAAAGTAAAAGAACAATAGCAAAGTTTTTTCAGAATATCTAGTCTTTCACAAAAGATAAATGGAATCCACTTTATGATTGATAGCTTGATATGTGTGATTGATATCCTACATATGCATTCATACACATATATAGAGAACATATTTAAAATAAGGTTTTAATATTTTTTTCAGAAATATTTGCACATTACTGAAGATCCATATGAAATGAAAACTCTTATAGAAGCATATTTATACTCAGATTATTTAATTATTTCTTGTTTTAAATCATCCTATTTCTAAATAGAGTAGTTTTGTGCTTTTGAACATTAGAGATTATAAATAATTTTCCAATGTTCTGAGAATTCAGTTCCTTCTCAAAACATAGCTACTGTTTATTATTCTTTCTAGTATTTTTTAACTTTTGATATTAATCACATATCACATTTCTTATTCTATCATCTATAGGTACTATATATTGATTTCTGTTTTGCAGGATGATGACATACATTAACAGCCTTTTATTATTAGAACTTAGGAAAATTGCACACATCTACTAGCCACAATCACAGAACTTTGCTCAACATCATATAAATACATATATACATACATACATGAGAGCCCTGTTAGATAACCTAAAATAAAATAACAGATGGAATAATAAAGAACACTTAATTAGTGTGATTTTTCAGATTTGCCATATCTAAACCACAAACACATTTCTGATATATTTTAAAACTTATTTGCAAAACAATCATGATTCCATCATTATGTTGAAACTTCTTCAGCTACCATACTCTATCAGAACAATAAATGGAATTTAAATTAAGAGCTGTTCCCAAAGACTCCTATTTTTGTCTCCATTTCCATGTTTCTGAACAGTTCCGCCGAACAGTTCTTTGTATATTAAAAACTATGCTATCAAAATATAATGCCAATTTAAGGCACAACAATTATTTATATTAGCATTACTGGGAGGAAAAATATGATGTGGTAAATTATTCTTTGTGCAGTAAAGTACTTCTTAAAATAGGTTTTCGGCATGCATGGTAATGAGCTATTGCTATCTCTACTGAACAGACATCTTAAAGTAACTATGTCCAAAGTTGTTTAAAATCCATTCCTGAAAATTTCAGTTTCAGCAATGCGAGGAAGACTGATTTCTCACATATAACACTGAGCAACACAAGCCTTGTTGTTGTTGTTCTTTTCAAATCCTTTGCTTAACGTAGGAACTCATGAATCAGCTGTGACTTTTACATGCCTTCCTCTGACCTTCCCACTGATAATCACAATAATGCTTGTCTACTGAGCATCAGCCAGTTTTCATAAAGGCAACAGCCTTCAGATTAATCTCATGTTATTAATTTTTACAAGTTAAAAAGACAAGATAGACAGGCATGTTGGCTTTCACTGCCACTTGCTTCCCTAAAATTATTTCCTGTGGACAATAAACAAACAAATTTCCAATTTGGTGAGGCCATAAGTGTGCAGGCTTCATGAAAATTAATTTAAATGGATGTGACGGTGAGTTTGGGATTGTAAAGATTAAGGGAGATGCCTGTCGTTGTAATTGCCTGCTCACTTCCCCTGTCACTCAAGAGTGTCACAGCTGCATTAAAAACTCTCATCATAATCTAATTCTCAGATCAAATTCCCATCTTCAATATATCCTTTAATAAGGCTTCCATTCTCCATCTTTTAGCCTTAATTATCACTCCCTGTCTCCCTTGACAACCAAATTAAAAGGTACATGCTACAACTCCATAATGATTATCATCATAATTATAATACTTTAAAAATCACAAACTACTGTAACTACAAATCCAGGCTAACCTTGTCAAGGTTGGATGTCTTCTGATAACTAGATTTTCTATGGATAACTTCAGCACTGGAAGATAAGAAATACAATTATATAATCTTTTATTGATTTCTTTTTCTTTACTCCCCTGCCCCCTCACTATTATGTGCAATTACCTGAGCAGTTTTCAGATTGTTAAAGCTGGAAGTGGAAAATTTACAAAGATCCACCTAAAGCAGAATGCTTTAACTCTTCGTTGAATACAGGTAGTGTCTGTTTATGTGGTGAAAATGCTTGGTTCAGCACGGAGCCATCTGGGTCAATGTACGGACTGCAGCTTATTATGTGACTTTGTGAAGGTCATATGATCTATCGATCATGTGTTTACCTGTGAATATGAACAATTTAATTATGGTCACTTCACAGATATTTTTAACTTATGTTTTGGGGTTGCATCATAGCAAACACATACAAATTTTGTTATTAATTTGTAGTTTTCCACCATTGTTATCAATTTTCCACTAAGCTGTATCTAATATTTTGTTTTTAAGAAAGGGTTATAGCCCTAGCTGATTTGGCTCAGTGGATAGAGCATCGGTCCATGGACTGAAGGGTTCAATTCTAGTCAAGAGCACATACCTAGTCAGGGAGTGTGCAGGAGGCAACCTCTCTCACATAGATGTTTCTCTGTCTCTCCCTGCTTCCTTCTGCTCTCTCTAAAAATCAATGGAAAAATATCCTGGGGTGAGGATTAATAATAACAACAACAACAAAAACACACAAAAAGAAATAGTTATAACCTTCATATTATTGCTCATGAATTCTTGTGCATGAAATTTCAAATCTGATTTTTATTCTGCTTATCAGCTTTGGGAATGACCTTGGGTTGTTAAAAATGCGGCTTCCTCAATGGCCTAATTCTATCTTTCTACTGCCTCATGACTTCCCTGACAAGTACTATTTTTCATTAACTCCTACATTAGATGCTAAGTGGTAGTTACTGGTTTTGTTGATTTTTGTTGGTGGTGGGCTATGGATGTCAGTGGTTGATGGTGACAGGGTGCTGGTTGATGGTGATGGTAGTATTTAGTGGTTGTTCATAGTGGTGGTGGGGGGGCGAGCAATTGTTGACAATGCTATTACTGAGGCCTTTGTCTACTCTCATGACAGGCTTGACTGAAACTACATTGCTTTTCTGTTTTTATTTCTATTTTCTCCTTAACTTACCCCTTCCACATTTCTCCTGCCTGTGGACTCTTAGTGATGTAGAAACAGAATCTTTACCTCTGTAAGAGTCAGTCAAATCCTGCCGTCTTGCATAATTTTTAGCAAAGCATCCAGCATCAGTGAGTGAAGAGGTCTGAGAAAATGTATCTAAATTATTTTTCAGCTCCGTACAGGGCTTGACAAATCAAAGATCTCCTCATTACCTAAGTACAGCTACAGGATTGGCTTTCTCTACCAGATGTAAAGTAAGGCAGTTTATTTTTATAATTCTTTGGGATATCTGTAAGATCACATATTCATCTATGTGCAGTCATGCCTGTGCTTGACTGAATTTCTCATTTTTAGTGCAGATATCGATCATTAGAAGGGTGGAGTTAGAGCAGAAGCCTCTGAAACCATGAGGGGTTTTCCAGAGCCGCCCTGTCAGGACACTAACAGATGGGTAAACATAATTCAATGGGATGTACTTATTTATCCAGCAAAGATTTATGACAAGTGGAAGGGAATTCAGCTTAGTACCAAGATAAGAAATACAAACCAAATGGTGCTGTCAAATATTATTAGGGTGGGCCACAGTAATGATAGTATGAGCAAAGATCATTTAAATAGTTCACCTGACACAGCAGTCGATTTGGAATAAAAAATAGCAATGTAATTGTTGATGGCAGCTGGAGAGTCAAGGACAGCTGAAGCAAATGTATGAGGCCGTGTTTCTGCAGATAAGGGGAGCCAGCAAGAAGGCCCAATGTCTGAACCTGGGAGCCTTTAATTACTGAGATACCAGTATTGATTGGGATAACAACCGTGCAGAAATGAAGGCCACAGAGCGGATTGTGTGAGAAGGGCAGGATTGTTTTTTTAAGCAGTTTATTGAACTATCTACATGCTCTCAGGCGATTCTAGCTCTAATCCTCGGAAATTGGAGGAACCTTGGGGGAGTAGAAATGCAACGAGACCTTGACTGATGAGAGGCTTCTCCTAGATAGAGATGATTTATGGTGAGAAAACACAAACACAGGCCAGGTCAAAAAGTGTTGAAAAAGATTAAAAGTTAAAGGAGCACTTGCAAGTTATGGATGGGGAAGATATTTGAAAGGAATGGGGCATTAAAAAATAGTCCTGTAATGACTTAAGCCATCTGTGGTGAATGACAGGAATGTACTGCATGAGTAGTGAGAATAGCTACTGTGCGTGGCCATCTGCCCAAGACAGCTCCACGTTTAGAAACATTTATACAGTGGGGCCTTGACTTACGAGTTTAATTCGTTTCGAGACCGAGCTCCTTAAGGAGCTTGTTAAGGAGCTCATTAACTCAAATTACTCTATCAACTCAATGCAAAAAATCTGCCGAGAGACAGCTGGTATCGCAAAAAACTCGTTAGTCGGGACACTCGTAAGTGAAGGCCCCACTGTACATCATTTCATTTCATCTCCCTATCAGCTCATGAATTATGTGCTAATGTCCAGAAAGTTCAACAATGAAGTTAACTAATGTTCAGTGAGAATAAGAAATTTCCTCATGGCCAAAATGGGCCAGCCAGTGTTGATTTTTAAAGTCCAAACTACCACCATATTTAAAAAGGGGATTGGTGGGCAAAGTGACGATATTATGATTATTGGAGAATTTAAGCAACCCAAGTTCAAATAAAAATTCTTACTCATCTGCATAATTCAAATACTGGGATTTTCATCCTCCCCATGCTTTGATCTGTGTGTACACATATGAGATCAATGTCATAGATGGTGGAGAACTGAACATCTGGAACCATGTACCCTGAACCATCAGTGTGAATGTCGCTATATTCTAGCTGGGTGCACTTAGGAAACTCTGTAGCCTTGCCATACTTCACACATCTGTGAAACATAATAATCATACTTATCTTACAGCACTGCAACAAGGAATCAATAAGTTCATGTTTGTAAAGTGCTTAGGAAATGGCTTGCCTTATATGAAGTCTCAAACAGACACATCAATACTTGCTCCATGACATCATCAAAAATGGCTCAGGTCCCAGAATAAATGCTTAATTTGCACTCACCTCTTTGAAATAAGATATGGATTATGGAGAAGGTGACTAGGATTAGAAGGGCAGATATCCTGGGACTGTTGCAATTTGGCAGTGAATCTCTTGAATCAATGTTTTATGCTCAAATTACTCATTCAATTATTTAATAACTAGCGAGTATTGCAAAGCCCCACATACCAACAATGCTTTTCTCTGTCTATTTCTGTAACCAAAAAAAATACTCTGTATGTGTGCATTTAATAATTACTCAATGAAGTTTAAATCTATTTTTGAAATTTTAAATCATGAATAAAAATTCGTTGCTATTACTAAATGCCAACATAAACTTACAGGCATTACAAATAAGCTCTTAGCATCTGTTATACTCACTGAATAAATACCCCTTACATACAAATAGTTTACTTGGTTCAAACCTGAGATAAATTGCAATGCTTGAGTGATCTTCTGGAAGTAGACACATCCCTGGTTTTTGAAAATACTTTCATTGACCCTGGCAGAAGAGGAGCAGCCCAGCACTGTTGACGTGCTAGGGAAAGCGTTTTGTCCTGACATTACACAGAGCTTCCGGGCCATTTTGGAAGGGTCAGCATGTTAGAAGTATAGAGCCTCACTCCCACCTCCCAGAAATCTCCATTCAGTTGGTTGGGGTGGGACTGAGGGCTCTATTTTTAAGGAAATCTGAACATGACTACCATGAAGCTAATGAAGCTGCAACTTCAGGGACCCCTTATTTCATCATCCACTTCTAAGGCCCTGGGAGATGTCTTGGCAATGTGCACACTGATCAAATTTTTTTTGAAATCTGTATAAATAAAATGTTTTAACTTTTCTTCAAGACTGATATATAAGCATTGTTTGTTTGAATGTGACTTTCCCGGTATTTCATTTCCCTTTGTGGGGGCTGTAGAGGAGCCAAGGACTTGCAAGCAGACTTTTCCTGAAACATCTATAGATTTGAGTGAATTCCTCTTGTCCTCAGGTCCCCAAAATATCCTAAGGTCCTTGGGACTGCCAAGGAGTGCCCTTCCTTCCTCACCTGGTAACTCTGTATGCAAGGCACGAGGCTGATTTTTCCAAGGGCAATTGACTCCATAAAGTCAACTGTAGTGCCTCAGAGCTGTATGGTTATCTCTGACTCTATGAACAACTCAAATATAACATTCTAGTCAAAGCCTTGGTAATATAATTAATGTTTCCAATTATGTCCTGTTACAAGGAAAACAGATTTGTATTAAATTCATGTAAGTATATTGCCATGAAAATAACAATACTCACATTTCCCTTATGTAGGGACTTTGGAGGGCCATCGCGCTTTGAGGATTTAGTTGGCAGAACCTGAGTTGGTGATTATGCAGTTTGGTTTTAGTGGGACAGGGCTCTGTGATTTATGAGCAGTCATGTCTGTACAGAATTTGGTTATACAGGCAGGCTTCCTGAGGTGGGATGGTTACCAGAATCAGTCCACTGCCTGTTTTTCCCTATGCTGATTCACTCACTAAGGCAGGACCAGGGATAACCTGTAATAGGTGTATGTACTATGCTGGTACAGGCAAGGACATGTCATGAAGGAGACACAGGTCTGAAATGTAGAAAGGCAGAATCTAGTCTACAGAGTTCATGTTCAAATCCTATGGCTCATAAAATGGATGCTAGAGATTTTTGAAAAGAAATTAATAACAGTCCAGAAATATTTTCAGGGCATTACCAATATAACACTTATAAGATCTGAAAGATATTTTTTAAAGAATTAATAATGAGAAAAGAAACTTTTATCAACCACATTAGAAGAGGGAGCTTTCTAGTCACAATATAGAAATTTTTATTGTAAATGAGATAAAAAAGTATCCAACCAAAAATTTCAGGAAAAAATGTTAAATGAGAAGACAAACATTTGCCTTTAGTAGATTCCATGATTGGGGTATGCAGTATGATTTTATTTATAAACTTAACTATTTTCTTAAATAATTTTATGTTCACAAATTCTTTTCCTTAAAGAAAATATCCTCTCATTTATAATGTTCACTCAGAATAAGAACTGGATCCAAAAACAAAAGCCTGGGGCCAGACAGCTTCACAGGGGAGTTTACCAAACATTCAAAAAAGAACTAAAACCTATTCCTCTCAGACTATTCCAAAAAAATTCAAGAGGAAGGAACACTTCCAAGCTCTTTCTATGAAGCCAGCAGTATCCTAATCCCAAAACAAGATAAAGACACTACAAAGAAAGAGAATTACAGGCCAATATCTCTCATGAACATAGATGCTAAAATATTCCATAAAATTCTAGCAAATTGGATCCAGCATTACATTAGAAAGATCATACACCATGACCAAGTGGGATTTATTCCATGGATGCAAGGCTGGTACAATATCTGCAAATCAATAAAGGTGATACATCACATAAACAAATTGAGAGACAAAAATCACCTAATCATATCAATTGCTACAAAAAAGGCATTTGACAAAATCCAACACCCTTTCCTGATTAAAAACTCTCAGCAAAGTGGGAATAGAGGAATAAAACCTCAACATAATAAAAGCCATATATAACAAACTACAGTCAACATCATACTCAATGGACAAAAACTAAACTTTCCTCAAAGAACAGGAACAAGACAGGGATGCCCACTTTCGCCACTCCTATTCAACATAGTACTGGAAGTGCTAGCCATAGCGATCAGACAAGAAGAAGAAATAAAAGTCATCCAAATTGGAAAAGAAGTAAAATTGTCATTATTCACAGATGACATGGTATTGTACATGGAAAACCCTAAAGACTCCATCAAAAAACTACCAGAATTTATAAATGAATTCAGCAGTGTAGCAGGATACAAAATTAACACCCATAAATCTATGGCTTTTTTATACACTAACTAGAGGCCCGTTGCATGAAACTCATGCACAAGAGGGGGGTTTCCCTCAGCCCGGCCTGCAACCTCCCACAATCTGGGACCCCTCAGAGGATGCCCGACTGCCAGTTTAGGCCTGATCCCTGGCAGTCAGACATCCATCTAGCAATCCGGGATTGCTGGCTCCTAACCACTCACCTGCCTACCTGCCTGATCGCCCCTAATCACTCTGTCTGCCTGCCTCATTGCCCCTAAAAACTCACCTGCCTGCCTGCCTGCCTGCCTGCCTGATCACCCCTAACCACCTCTGCCTTGGCCCCCACCACCAAGGCTTCATCTGGAAGGACGTCCAGAATGGTGTCCAGAAGTTCATTCAGCTATCTGGTTTAATTAGCATATTATGCTTTTATTAATAGAAAATGAACTCACAGAAAGATAAACTTAAAAAAAATCCCATTTATCATTACAACAAAAAAATTTGGAATAAATTTAACCAAGGAGGTAAAGCACCTGTACTCAGAAAATTACAGGACACTGAAAAAGGAATAGAGGATGACATAAACAAATGGAAGAATATACATATTCATGGATTGGTAGAATAATCATTAAAATGTCCATACTACCCAAAGCAATCTATAGATTCAATGCAATCCCCATTAAAATACCAAGAGCATATTTCAAAGCCCTAGAACATACTCTCCAAAATTCAAATGGAATAAAAAAAGACCTCGAATAGCGGCAGCAATCTTGAGAAAGAACAAAGTTGGAGGGATCACAATACCAGATATCACGCTATATGAAAAAGCCGCTGTTCTCAAAACTGCCTGGTACTGGCACAAGAACAGACATATTGACCAATGGGACAGAACAGAAAACCTAGAAATTGACCCAAGCCCTTATGCTCAATTAATATTTGACAAAGGAGGCAAGAACATACAATGGAGTCAAGACAGTCTCTTCAACAAATGGTGTTGGGAAAATTGGACAGATACATACAAAAGAAATGAAACTAGACAACCAACTTACACCATACAAAAAATAAACTCAAAATGGATAAAAGACTTAAATGTAAGACAAGAAACAATAAAAATCTGAGAAAAAGCCACGGGCAGAAAAATAGCAGACATTTGTTGTAGCAATATCTTTACCAAAACAGCTCCTAGGGAAATGGAAACTAAGGAGAAAATAAACAAATGGGACTACATCAAAATAAAAAGCTTCTGCACAGCAAAAGAAACCATCAACAAAACAACAAGAAAGCCCACTGCATGGTAGAACATTTTTGCAAATGTTATCACTGATAAGGGTTTAATCTCCAAATTTATAGGGAACTCATACAACTTAACAAAAGGAAGATAAACAATCCAAACAAAAAATGGGCAAAGGACCTAAATAGACACTTTTCGAAAGAGGACATACAGAAGGCCAAGAGACGTATGAAAACATGCTCAAAGTCACTAATCATCTGAGAGATGAAAATCAAAACAACAATGAGCTACCATCTCACACCTGTCAGAATGGCTATCATCAATAAATGACAAGTGCTGGCGAGGATGCAGAGAAAAAAGAAACCCTCTTACACTGTTGATGGGAATGATGCAGCCACTGTGGAAAACAGTATGGCATTTCCTCAAAAAATTAAAAATAGAACTTCCATTGACCTAGTAATCCCATTTCTAGGAATATAGCCTAAGAAAACAGAAACACCAATCAGAAAGGATATATGCACCCCTATATTTATAGCAGCACAATTTACAATAGCTAAGATTTGTAAAGAGCCTAGGTGCCCATCAGTAGATAAGTGGATTAGAAAACTGTGGTACATCTACACAATGGAATACTATGTGCTGTAAAAAAGAAGAAATTCTTACCATTTGCAACAGCATGGATGGAACTGGAGAGCATTATGCTAAGTGAAATAAGCCAGTCAGAGAAAGATAAATATCACATGATCTCACTCATTTGTGGAATATAATGAACAGCATAAACTGATGAACTAAAATAGAAGCAGAGTCATAGAACAGACTGTCCAACCTATGAGAGAAGGTGGGGGGTAAGGCGGTAAGAGATCAACCAAAGGACTTGTATGAATGCATATGGGCATAACCAATGGTCACAGACAGTGGGAGGCTGAGAGCATGTGCTGCGGGGTGGGGGTGGCTGGGGAGAAGTCAATGGGAGAAAAAGGAGACAGATGTAATGCTTAAGAATTTAGATTTAGAAAAGTGAACTGGATCCAGCCCTAAGAATGCAGATGATTTTAAAGCATATGGTGTCTAATTATTTGAAGAACCAACAATAAAATAAGAAACTATGGCCTGGAAAGCATATCTGGCCTGCTAAATGCACTAATGAACAATTTGTGTTGCAACAACACTGCATCATTCACTTATGTGTTATCCACAACTGCTCTTTCACCAGGACAGTGTTGAGACATTGGGACAGAGGTGACCAGATAGCTGCAATGCCTAGACCCGTGGTCGGCCAACTGCGGCTCGCGAGCCACATGCGGCTCTTTGGCCCCTTGAGTGTGGCTCTTCCTAAGCCTTAGGAGTACCCTAATTAAGTTAATAACAATGTACCTACCTATATAGTTTAAGTTTAAAAAATTTGGCTCTCAAACGAAATTTCAATCGTTGTACTGTTGATATTTGGCTCTGTTGACTAATGAGTTTGCCGACCACTGGCCTAGACTATTTCTCACTTGGCCCTTTGCAGAAAATTGCTGGTCTCTGTGATAGAATGTGACTTGATCAATACCTACATCAAAGCCCTCACTTCTGGGATAGTTTGCTGTTAATACTTTAAAATAATAGTATTTAAAATAAACATTTTAAATAACCATGCCTCATTACACCTTAAATCTAAGAGGAAAAAAGCAAATACTGAAATACATATTTAGGGTAGGTGAGTTAATTTTCATGGCAAAATAAAATACTGCTTTTTTTCTCATTTTACCTTATATTCTTAGATTCCTGTCTGCTTTAAGGCAATTAATTAATCTCTTGCTGCCTGATATTGAAATCGCTTTATGTGATTTCTAAAACATACAGATATAAATGGAGAAATCAACTGTAATACAGTCATAGTAGGGAACTTTAACACCCTACCAAAGTCAATGGATAGATCATCCAGAGAGAAAATCATCAAGGAAACAACCTTAAATGACACAACAGACCAGATGGATTTGATATTTTAGAAAATTTCACCTAAGAGCAGCAGAATATGCATTTTCAACTACACATCGAACATATTCCAAGGTAGATCACATGTTAGGCCACAAAACTAGTCTCAATAAATTTAAGAAGATTGAAATCATACCAATCATATTCTCATCTCACAATGGTATAAAACTAGAAGTAAATTAGAAAAAGAAACCTAAAAAATACACACCTACACAGAGGCTAAGCAACATGCTACTAACTAATGAATGGATTAAGGAGATCAAGAAAAAAAATCAAAAGATACCTTGAAACAAATAAAAATGAAAACATAAGGATCCCAAGTCTATGGGACACAGCCAATGCAGTTCCAAGAGGAAAATTCACAAGTTACAGAGCTACCTCAAGAAATAGGAAGCCTGGCTGGTGTGGGTCAGTGGTTGAGCATTGTCCTATGAACCAGGAGGTCACATTTTGATTCCAGACAGAGCACATGTCTGTGTTGTGGCTCAATCCCTACAGGAGGCAGCCGATCAATGATTCTCTCACATTATTAATGTCTTCATCTCTCTCTCCTTCTCCCTCTCCCTTCCTCTCTCTGAAATGAATAAAACATTTTAAAAAAATAAAAGATTTAAAAAAACAAAAAAAAATATCAAATAATCTAAACATACACCCAAGAATCTAGGGGGAAAAAACCCAAAGTGAGTAGAAGGAAGGAAATAAAGATCAGAATGGAAATAGATGAGATAGTGTCAAAAACAAAACAAAACAGGGAAAGACAAGTATGACATCATTTCACTTATAATGTGGAATCTAATGAAAAAATAAATAAATAAACTGACAAAACAGATCCAGAGACACTGAAGCACTCAACAGACTGATGAATTTCAAAGGAAAGGGTTTGGGCAGGAAGAGATTAACCAAAGAATGTCTATGCATATATGTATAACTCATGAACAGACAATAGTGCAGTGAAGGCCTGGAAAGGGGGTGCGAGTTGGGGGAAAAAGGTCAATAGAAGAAAAAAAGGGAAATCTGTAAGTTCTATACTAATGATAGCGTAGGTGGTCATCACGCCCTCATGCTGTGATGCCCTCACGCTGTCATACTGTCACAATCCTTCACCAGGGTAGGCGGGGCTTGACTCTGTGCACATGCCATGCGGGCAGGTCCCAGCAGCTGCTCCACGTGGCTTCTGCTGGGGGTCCTGTGGCCCTGTGCGCACTGCAAAGGCGGGACCCCTGGCTCTGGCCTACCTCTTTGGGGCAATCCATCGAGGAACTGCGGATGGGTGGGCGGGGTCTACCTCTTGGGCGATTAATCGCGGGGCTCCAGCACTGTGAGAGGGCACAGGCCAGGCTGGGGGACCCCTTCCCCCTGAGTGCACCAATTTCATGCACTGGGCCACTAGTTCAATAATAAAGATAAATTTAAAAGAATTCAGCTTTAATGCAGGAATCTATATAGATGGTTGACAGCATTTGTCCAATGGCAAATTGAAAATGGTCTTCTGGATACTAGTCACTTCATTTCTCTCCAAGGGTCTTGGCTATTGGCAAATATAAACCAGAAAGACTGGTTGCTCTCTTACTGGGGGAAATGGGTGGGAGAGGGAAGGGTCCACGCTTACCCCTGCTCATTAAAATAGAATCTTTTTTTATTTATCTTTGCTTCCTAGGTTCATTATTAAAAGGGTTGGTTAATGTGTTAAGTTTGCTAGGAAGGGAAGTGAAAACATCTGTAAAACCATGCAATACCTGGAATGGAACTCTTCTAATAAAAGATGTATCATTTTAGATGAAAACATAAAACAATATAAAAGATCAGTGAAACCAAGAGCTCCTTCTTTGAAAAGATAAAAATGAAAAACCATTAGCAAAACTGATCAAGAAAAAAATAAAAGAGGGCCCAAATAAAATCAGAAATAAAGGGGAGATGTGACAACCAAAACCACAGAAATACAACCAATACCACAGAAATACAAAGGATAGAAAATACTATAAAAAACGACATGACAACAAACTGGACAACCTGAAAGAAATGGACAAATTCCTAGAAACATACAATCTCCCAAGACTGAATAAGGAAGAAACAGAAAATCTAAACACTGAACACTACCAACCAAATTGAAACACTAATCAAAAAACTCCAACAAATACAAGCCCTGGACCAGATGACTTCTCACATGAATTTTAACAAACATTCAAAGATGAAGTAAAACTTATTCTTCTCAAATTATTCCAAATAAATTGAAGAGGCAGGGAGGTTCCAAATACTCGTTTTTACCAGGCCAGCATTACTCTGATTCCAAAACCAGACACAGACATAAAGAACACAGGTGCAAAAATCCTCAACAAAATGTTAACAAAGCAGTAAAATATTTGACATCACTCTTAGCAATATTTTATTTTGGATATGTCTCCTGGGTAAGGGAGATGAAAGGAAAAATAAACAAATGGGACTACATCAAACTATAATGTTTTGCATAGTGAAGGAAACCATTAACAAAACAAAAAGCCAACCTACTGAATGGGAGAATATATTTACCAGTGATACATCCAATAAGAGGTTAATATCCAAAATATATAAGGAACACAACTTCATAACAAAAAACAAATGATCTAATTTAAAAAAAAGGACTGAGGAACTGAACAGATATTTATCAAAAGAGGAAATACAGATAGCCAAGACAGATGAAATGATAATCAAAATTATTAATAATCAGAGCAATGCAAATTAAAACCACAATGAGATATCATCCCACATCTATCAGAAGCGCTATCATCAATAATGAAACCAGTGTTGGTGAGAATGTGGAGAAAGAAGAACTAGTGTGCACTCTTGGTGGTATTGTAAATTGGTGCAGCCACTCTGGAAACCATTATAAGCTTTCTCAAAAAATTAAAAATAGATTTACCACATTGTTCAGCAATTTCACTTCCGGGTAGTTATCTAAATAAATAAAAAAAAAACACTAATTAAAAAAGATATGTTAATTGCAGCATTATTTACAATAGCCAAGATATGGAAGCAATCTAAGAGTTCAAGGATAGACAAATGAATAAAGAAGATGTGATACATATACACAATGGGATATTACTCAGCCATAAAATTAATGAAATCTTGCCATTTGTGACAACATGGATGGACCTAAAGGCTATTATGCTAAGGGAAATAAGTCAAACACAAATACTATGTGATTTTATTTATACATGGAACTTTAAAAAATGAACAAACAAAACAGAAACAAACTCATACAGAGAATAAATTGATGATTACTAGATGGGAAGGGGTGGGGGGACTGGGTGAAAAGGTTAAGGTCTTAAGAAGTATAAAGAACCAGTTTAAAAATAGTCATATAAATTACAGCCTAGGGAACAGAGTCAATAATATTGCTATAACTATATATATTGTCAGATGGGCACCAGACTTATCGGGGTGATCACTTTGAAGTTTATGTAAATATCTAGTCACTATTTTGTACTCCTGATGCTAATACAATATTGTATGTCAACTATAATAAAAATCATACTAACTAGGTGATTTAAAGAATGCACATATCAGTATGAAAAAAAAATAAAATGCAAAATACCCAGGCACTTACAAAAGAGAACACACGAAGGAGCAATTTATACATGAAAGAATATTTAACTTCTTATATTGCAAAGTTTAAAATAAGACAACAGTCATATACATTTTATAATTTCTAATGTGTCAAAAATAGTAAACTGATGAACAAAATAGGACCAGAGGCATAGATACATGGAACAGACTGACAGATCTCAGAGGGGAGGGGTTGGGGGGACTGGAAGAGATTAACCAAATAATATATATGCTTATATGCATAGCCCATGGACACAGACAACAATGTAGTGAAGGCTGAGGGGTAGAAGGGGTTGTGTGCAGGGAACAAAGGAAGAAAATTGGAGACATCTGTAATAGCGTCAACAATAAAAGAATAGTAACACATGACCATACCAAGTATAGGTGAACAAAAAGCCAATTAAATTTCTTCAAAATTACTTTTGTGAAAGTAAATAGTTGACAGTGCTCTAGAAAACAATTTGAAATCATTTCACAAAATCTGGAATTATTTCCAAAATATTCCCAACTTTATATCCATTAAAACACTCAAAATGTACACACACTATCTCTAGTAATGTAACATCTCTCCCAGAGAGAAGGTCACACACAAGCATAATGACATATGTTCAGAAATTTTCATGGTGACATTGTTGATAACAGCCAGAGACCACACACAATAGAAACATCAATTAACAGGAAATTGACTGAAAAGTATACGGTGTATTTACATGACAGAATATTGTACCCAGTGGAAGTGAATGAGGTATAACAATAGGTAAAACAAGGGTAAACCTTGGAAGCATAGTGTGGACTGGAAAACAATAATTCAGAACACTACACATAGCATAACATTTATATCATATCAAAGGTTTAGAAACTAAAGAGTATAATGTTTGGCATATTTCACAGATCTAGAACAAACACTCAAAAAATTTATATGGGACCAAAAAAAAAACCCTGAATAGCCGTAGTCACCTTGAGAAAGAAGAACAGAGTTGGAGGGTTCTTAATACCAGATATCAAGTTATACTACAAAGCCATTATAATCAAAACAGCCTATCACTGCCATAAGAACAAGCATATCAATCAATGGAAAAGAACAGAGACCCAGAAATAAGCCCAAGTCATTATGCTAAATTAATATTTGACAAAGGAGGCAAGAGCATACAATGGAGTAAAGACAGTCTCTTCAATAAATGGTGTTGGGAAAATTGAACAGGTACACACACACACAAAAAAAATGAAAATAAAGCAACAACTTACACCATACACAAGAATAAACTCAACATGGATAAAATACTTAAATGTGTCATGAAACCATAAAATCTTAAAAGAAACCATAGGCAGAAAAATCTCAGACATCTCTTGTAGCAATATGTTTGCCAATACACCTCTTAGGGCAAAGAAAACTAAGAAGAAAATAAATGGGACTAAATCAAAATAAAAAGCTTCTGCACAGCAAATAAATCATCAATAAAATGAAAAGAGAGCCCACTACATGGGAGAACCTACTTGCCAATGGTACATCTGATAAGGAGTTAATTTCCAAAATATATAAAGAACTTATACAACTTAACAAAAGGAAGACAAACAATCTAATTAGAAAACAGGCAAATAACCTAAATAGACACTTCTCCAAAGTGGAAAAACAGATTGCCAAGAGATGTATGAAAAAATGCTCAAAGTCACTGATCATACAAGAGATGCAAATTAAAACGACAGTGAGGTATCACCTCACACCTGTCAGAATGGCTACCATCAACAAATCAACAAATCAACAAATGACAAGAGTTGGCAAGGCTGTGGAGAAAAGGAAACTCTAGTACCCTGTTGGTGGGAATGCAGACTGGTGTAGCCACTGTAGAGAACAGTATGGAGTTTCCTCAGAAAACTAAAAATGGAACTCCCATTAGACCCAGTAATCCCACTTCTAGGAATATATACTAAGAAACCCAAAACACCAATCAGAAAGAATATATGCATCCCTATGTTTATAGCAGCACAATTTACAATAGTTAAGATTTGGAAACAGCCCAAATGCCCTTCAGCAGATAAGTGGATAAAAAAGCTAGGGTACATTTACTCAATCGAATGAATCCTACATGGCTTTAAAAAGGAAGGAACTTCTACTATTTGCAACAGCATGGATATTATGTTATGACAAATAAGCCAATCATAGAAAGATTAGTATCACATGATCTCATTCATATCTGGAATCTAATGAACAAAATAAACTGATGAACAAAACAGATCCAGAGACATAGAAGCATGGGACAGATGAATCTCAGAGGGAAGGTGGGGGTGGGGAGGGTGGAGACATTAACCTGCAAACTTATATGCATATATGCATAGCCCATGGACACAGACAATAGTGTGGTGAAGGCCTGGGAGAGGTAGAGGCCTGGGTGGGGGTGAAGGGGGTCAGTGGGAAAAAAATAACACAAAGGGTATATCTGTAATACTTTCAACAATAAAGATTTTTTGTAAAAAAAGAGCATAATTTTTAGGGATACATACTTTTATAAAACTAATAAGGAAGAAATGAAACACAGAATCCAGCAGAGTGCTTTTCCTCTAGGTCAGGCAGGGGAATGGGTTTTACAAAAAGCACATAGGAAAATTAATGATATAGCTAGTATCTTATAACTTATTTAATGAATGTACTCTATAAATTCATTAATATTTGTATATTATACATTTACAAAGTAAATCATGATATATTAATAATAAAATCAAGGAAATCCATCATTTTTTATCACCTTAAAATAATTATTAGAGAAAAGTGAGTTACCAGAAATAACATGTTTTAGAGTATAAGTAGAAGATGGAAGTGAGTTCAACTGTATATTCATTAAAAAATAATGTTCTAATATATTAGTTCTGATATAAATAATCTGAAAGGTCAAGATGCTAAGAAATGCTCTCCTTATAAAAGGGGACTCTTCACAGTGAACTAATCAAGGCTTCTCAAATTATGACAGGGATTGAGACCTTGACATAAATGTGTTTTGACAGTAGTCAAGGAATTCATTTAAGAGCCTATGATTTAATCAACTGATACCAAAAGGAGTCACAACCCAAAATACTTTTACACAAGATGACACAAGCAAGTGAAAAATAAAGCAAGCAGTCAAGATAAGGCAGATGAAAACAATGAGCACATTGCAAGATATCTAAATTAGGTTCTGAGGAAAGAAATCATCCAGAATTAATAAATTAAGATAGCCCAAGAAGTGCAGAAAATTCCATATGTATTTATGTAGAATTTTTAGCCTTATAATCCTGAAGCTCACTGTGGAAGCATAACCATTAGAAAGTATAGCAAGATTTCATTAGTCTACAGCACTGGAAAGTACAGAATTTCATGTGCTTACTAAACACCACTACTATACTCAGTCATATTTGGAAATAACTACAAAATCAGTTTCAGAGGACCTGCTATATCCATGTTTTTGCATATCAAAATACCTTAAAATTTGTTTAGATAAAATTAGAAACCACATTAGACATGTTTGGAAAATCTACAGAAATTTACATAAGAAGTGAAAGATTTTAGAGCATCCTAAGATTTTATAATTCTCTCTGAAAAAATACAGTTTAAGATTCCTTAATAGGATTTATAAAGTTTATCACTACTCAAACATACTTCTCTTTTATAGCATTTTAGTCACCAGCCATCAAAGGGAATAATGGCAAAAATATCTGTCAACTAACAAAGAAATATCATCCCATTCTAATCATGCACACACATTTAAATGCATTAATATTTTCACATGAATTTGCATACACACAAAATCCTATTGATCAAGCATCTATGGAGCACACTTAGCATAGGTACCATTACAACTTAATACTTTGTGTTTTAAATAAGCAATTTATATTTTACTAAGTAAAAAACAATTCTGGGTTAAGAGAGTGAAACAGGTTTCCTGTTTCTAAGAGATCTTCCTAAATCATCAGATCTAAAACCATCTCTACTAATAAAAGCCTAGGTGGTCCTCACGTGTGATGTTGTCACAAGATGGCCGCACACACAGCAGAGGCGGAGCCCGGCGGCCTCTCCACACAGTGAGGCCTAGGTGTCCTGCGACTCTGAGCGGGGAGGAGGCGGGTCCTAGCGGAGGGGGCAGGTCACGACAGGGGAAGGCAGTTGTGGGCAATCAGGCTGGCAAGGGAGGGCAGTTGCCAGTGATCAGGCTGGCAGGGGGGCAGTTAGGCGTCAATCAGGCCAGCAGGGGAGCGGTTAGGGGCCGATCACCCTGGCAGGCAGAAGTGGTTAGGGGCAATCAGGCAGGCAGGCAGGCAAGCGGATAGGAGCCAGCACTCCCGGATTGTGAAAGGAATGTCCAACTGCCAGCAGTCGGACATCCCCTAAGGGGTCCCAGATTGGAGAGGGTGCAGGCTGGGCTGAGGGACACCCCCCCACCCGTGTATGAATTTCATGCACTGGGCCTCTAGTTTGAAATAAAAACATAAATACACAAAGTTAAAAACAACTGGTGAGCAGATAGCTCTAAGTCAATATTAAGTCTGGAAAGATGATGGGCAAGTAGAAACTCATATAGCAGACCCAAAGATGTACTATAAGCCCATGTTGAGGAAAGAAAAAAAAAATCAAATTTAAACACGGATTCCTCAATAGGTTCAGGAACTATCCTCACCAGTATCATCACTTTTGGGGAGGAAGAATGGGGTTAAATCAAAGAGATGGAGTATGTTGGTTAATTTTATCTGTCAACCTGATTGGAGGGTGTAGGTGGTGCCCAGACATTTGGTCAAACATGAATCCCAGTGTGTCTGTGAGGGTGTTTCTGGGTGAAGTGAACATTTGATTCAGTAGACTGAGCAAATCCTGAGTAAGAGAGAATTCCTCATGCCTTTCTGCCTTTAAATTGAGACATTGCTGTTTTTCCTGCTTTGGGACTCAAACCAAAATATCAGCCCTTCAGGGGTCTTGAGCCTTCCATCCTTTGAACTGGAACTAACCCATCAGCTTCTTGGGTCTTCAGCTTGGGGGCTGCAGATCTTGGGACTTTTCATCTTCCATGATGTCATAAGCCAATTCATTGTACTAATTTATGTATGTTTTCACACACATCTATAATAATAAAAGAGTAATATGCTAATTAGACCGGACAGCCAGATGACCTTCTGGATGAAGCTGGGGCTGGGAGGGCCGAGTCCCTTGCACGGATTTCGTGCATTGGGCCTCTAGTATTTCTATAAATACACATCCTATTGGTCATGTTTTTCTGGAGGAGCCAGACTAATACAACTGTATAGACTCCTAAGAAGCAAAACTTACTCAAGTCTGTTGAATTACTCTATGAGGGTAACAAAGGTTTTCAGGATATGAAAATACCTATCACTTAATACATGACTATCTTTCTGCAAACAGAAATAGATCTACCTCCTCCCTGAAGGCTGGCATACGAGTGCTTTCCAAATTTGACTCCTCAAACACTATTAGATGTATTCCTATGAAGAACCTGAACTATCTAAGGAGAAAGATATAAAGATAAGACTTTGTGTGTTTCACAAGAAACAAATGTGGTTCCCAGCAGATCACTTTATGGTAAAGCTGAAAATTGACAAATCCCATATTCTGTTCAGAACTTCCAAATGACATTTTATTTTATTGTTTTCATCAATAAGCAGATAATCATGGATATCCTAATATCCAATAAAAATCTATGACATGAAATAGAAAGTGTTTCTTTAAATTAGAAAGCAAGTAAACAACTGAGAGATAAGGACACTCACAGGAATGGAAAAGTTCAAAACATTCTGTAATTTAGATTCTCAGAGTGATAGGAAAAATTGTATACCTGAGACAAAAACACGGTGCTTCTTATAAATATACTAGTAGCCCATTGCGCAATATTGGCAGTAGGCTGCCCACTGCTTCCGCGGGAGCTGGCAGGAACCTCAGTGTACCGCCCTGGAGCTGTGCTGTTTCCACCGGAGGCAGGAGGGAGCCACGTTGATTCCGTGGGAGGTGGGAGGGAGTCACGCCACTTCTGCTGGAGCATGGAGGGGCTCGTGAAGATTCCGTGGGAGGCAGAAGGGCCTCGCACTGCTTCTGCGAGAGGCAGGCCCGCCATCTCCTTTCCGGGCCTGTGCTCAGCTGTGGAGGCTGCAGGCCAGCCCCCTGTCCCTGTCCATGTCTGTTCCTGCCGGAGCTGCCTCCAAGCCTTCCCGATCAGGGTCATGGGCCTCAGGCAAGGCGGCTCCTGGGTCCCAGGGGTGCCACCTTGCCTGCGGCCCGGCTTTTCTGATCGCGATCACCGGCTGGGGGCAGGCAAAAGGCGCCCCGGTTCTGGGCCCTACCCCCACTGTTTGTCACCCTCTGTGTGTGGGCAACCAGCAGGGCGGGGACCTTGGCCTGGTGCCCCTGCATCCCCTGCCACCCAACCCCCAGGTCCCATTCACCATCGGTGATAAGAGCCACCAGCTGGGGTGAAGGGACCAAAAGGTCCCCCCTTCCCCCTGCTTGCCAGTCCCCCCCCCCCCCCCGCCCCCGCTGCCACCCAGCCCTGTTCCCTGTCTGCCATTGGGTGATCAGAGCCTGCCGGCCAGGGGGAGGAACCAAGAGTTCAGCCATTCTCTCCTGCTCACCAGCCCCACCCCTGCTGCAGGTTGCCCTCTGTGTGTGGGGCAACCAGCAGGGCAGGGACCTTGGCCTGGCGCCACCTGCATCCCCTGCCACCCAACCCCAGGTTCCCATTCACCATCGGGTGATAAGAGCCACCAGCTGGGGTGAGGGACCAAAAGGTCAGCTGTTCTGCCTGCTCACTGGCCCTGCTGCCCACCACTACCCACCCTAGTTCCCCATTCGCCATCGGGTGATCAGAGCCTGACCAAGAGGTCAACTGTTTCCGCCTGCTCGCAGGCCCCACCCCTGCCATGGGTTACCCTCTGTGTGGGGGGTGACTGGTGGGGCGGGAGCCTTGGCCTGGTGCTGCCTGCATCCCCTGCCACCCACTCCTGGGTCCCCATTCACCACTGGGCAATGGGAGCCTGCCAGCTGGGGAAAGAGACCAAGAGATGGTCAGTGCATCTCATAGTGACTGGTTAAGCAGTCATTTTGCCATTATGGTGACTGGGCTTTTATTATATAGGATTCTGATAAAAAAAATACTTTTGATAATTAAATACTTGGAAGTTATAATAAACTTCATAGAAAAAATGGAAAACATAGAACTCATCTAGCAAGTAGATCAAAAAAGGAAAAGTAGCACCAATATAAAGGAAACCAAAAGACCAATTCTACAAATCCATCATCTGTATGATACTAGGAGTTTCATAAATAATATAATGGGAGGGGAATAATTTTTTTTTTTCTAAGGGTCTAGGCCAGGGATGGGAAAACCCTGGCACGCGTGCCAAACATGGCACGCCAGTAACTTTTTTTTTTAATTAAATCTTTATTGTTCAGATTACATTTGTTTCTCTTTTTTTTCTCCCCCCCATAACTCCCCTCCTCCCAGTTCCCGCCCCACTCTCCGCCCTCACTCCCCACCCACTGTCCTCATCCATAGGTGCACGATTTTTGTCCAGTCTCTTCCCGCATCTCCCATTCCCCTTTCCCCAGCCCCCAAGAATAGTCAGTCCATTCCCTTTCTATGTCCCTGATTCATTATAATCACCAGTTCATTCTGTACATCAGATTATTTATTCACTTGATTCTTAGATTCACTTGTTGATCGATGCATGTTTGTTGTTCACAATTTGTATCTTTACCTTTTTCTTCTTCCTCTTCTTAAAGGATACCTTTCAGCATTTCGTATAATACTGGTTTAGTGGTGATGAACTCCTTTAGCTTTTCCTTATCTGTGAAGCTCTTTATCTGACCTTCAATTCTGAATGATAGCTTTGCTGGATAAAGTACTCTTGGTTGTAGGTTCTTGGTATTCATCACTTTGACTATTTCTTGCCATTCCCTTCTGGCCTGCAAAGTTTCTGTTGAGAAATCAGCTGACAGTCGTATGGGTATTCCCTTGTAGGTAATTGAGTCTCTTTCTCTTGCTGCTTTGAAGATTCTCTCTTTGTCTTTTGTTCTTGGCATTTTAATTATGATGTGTCTTGGTGTGGTCCTCTTTGGATTCCTTTTGTTTGGGGATCTCTGCGCTTCTTGGACCTGTAAGTCCATTTCTTTCACCAGGTGGGGGAAGTTTTCTGCCATTATTTCTTCAAATAGGTTTTCAATATCTTGCTGTCTCTCATCTTCTGGCACCCCTATAATTCTGATATTTGTACGCTTGAAGCTGTCCCAGAGGCTCCTTACACTATCTTCATATTTTTGGATTCTTTTTTCATTTTGCTTTTCCAGTTGGGTGTTTTTTGCTTCTTCGCATTTCAAATCTTTGACTTGATTCTTGCGCTCCTCTGGTCTGCTATTGGGTGTCTGTATAATATTCTTTATTTCAGTCCGTGTATGCTTAATTTCTAGTTGGTTCTTTATCATAGCATCGAGGGTCTCATTAGTTTTCGTGAGGCTCTCATCAAGTTTATTGGCAGCTTCTAGCACAATTTTGCAAGCCCTCAAAATTGCATTTTTTAGCTCTATATCCTTCATTTCTGTCATGTTTTTTTGTCTCCGCATTTTTTATGCTTTCTTGGTGCACCCCCTTGTGGTCTTTGTGCGCAGTCTTGTTCTAGTTGAGCCTTGATTGTTGTAGTTAATACTAGAGGGATTTGACCACCAGGCCGACTGTCTGTGAGAATCAGCTGTGTCTGCCACCGGGAGGGGAATAAATTAAACAATCCAAAAATAAGGGAGAGTTACAACAATGAAAAACTATTTCCTAGTCAAAAGGGCTCACTCTACATACAATTCATAAATAAGACTACACACTCCCACATTATGACACATCATTGGCAAAATTTGATAATAGCAAGGTCAAAACTTCTAGAAAAAATTCTAGTCTTACCTAAAAGATTAAAGAATATCTTTAGATTTCCTGATGGCTGAACTAGAAGTTAGAAAACATTGAATAAGTAATTTATAACACTGAAGAAAAAAATTCTTATAATTCTATCCCCAATTAGTCATGAAGGCACACTATATTTTATGAATTAAAAATAAATTTAATTTCCTATACAGATTTTCCAAAAACTATCTGAGGATGTGCTTCACCAAATCAAGGGCATAAACTAAGAAATAAATATACAACCAATATTCAAAAAAACAAGATGCAGTAAAGAGACAAAGAAAAACCCCAGATGAGTTTTTTTAACTTTATTTTTATTGTTGACACTACTATATATGCCGCCCTCCCCCTTTGCCCACCTCCACCCAGCCCCCACTCCTCCACTCCCTCCAGGCATCACCACACTATCATCTGTGTCTAGGGTTATGCATATATGTTCTTTGACTAATCCCTTTACCTTCTTTCAGCCAGGTCCCCATGCCACCTCCCTCTGAGAGCTGTCAGTCTGTTCCATATATTCATGCCTCTGTTTCTATTTTGTTCCCAAGACCACATCTGCTCTATGTATGGATTCCCAAATATAGATTAAGAGGACTGAATCTACGCTAATAAAAGAGAAAGATGCAAATTGACCATACCTTCATGATGCCCACCAGCCAATAAGGAGTGAGTATGCAAATTAACCCAACAAAGATGGTGGGCTCATTTGCATACACAGACAATGAGCGACCTGGGGCGGGTGATATCGCAGGCATTCCACACCGCCCCAGCCACTCCAGGCCTCTGGGCAGTGTGGGAAGGCAGAAAGGCAGCTCCAGGCCAGAACAAAGGCAGAAAGGCGGCTCCAGGCCAAAGCGAAGGTGGTGCTGGCAGCCAGGGGAAGAAAGGCCCATTCTTACACCAATCTTCATGCATCAGGCCCCTAGTAAAGGAAATAAAAGAAATAGAAAAAAGAAAAACCCAAGATGATGGTGTAGCAAATTCTGATAACTACCATGGACAAAATGTAGAGGACAACTATTCTAAATTGTAATAAGATTTAATATCTTTGGCTGGAAACACTGCAGTGCCTTGTACGTATATATGTGTCTCCTTTCAATTACAACTGAGAATTATAGTAAACATAAATAGGACTATAACTTTAATCTCAGGGTCCTTTGATTGGATTGTTTCTAACTGACACTGAATTTCACTGGTTACCCTAAAACTTGGTGTTATTTTGTTAATCAGCTTCTTGGCAAGAGCCAAGAATATACATAAAAATCTCAAATATGTCAAAATATGATAAACTCTCCTATATATACAGATAATATCTCTGAAAGAATATAATAATCTGATATCATCGATTGTCTCTGGAGAGGGAAATTGAGTGCCTATAGGAATAGATTATGAAGCAGACTGATATTATTATGCTTTTATCTTATTTATTTTAAGTTCATCATAGATAGGCTTTATTCAAACTGAATGAAATAAAATACATTTTCTAAAGACATGATCAAGCAAATGCAAATACATTTTGAGCCAGCAATTTTACTTCTAGGAACTTATTTTATATTTCAATGAGATATGTAAAAGAATTTTGTTGCAATATTGTGCTAGGAAATTATTGAAAGGTATCTAAATGCTGATTATCAGACTAACAAAGAAATGATAGGTGGTAGAAAACACACTGAAACCACACAAAAATGAAGAAACCAGTTATTTATATAGTACATTTTCCAATATTCATTTTTAAGTGAAAGCAAATTTAAAAATGTATGTTACCAGTTGTGTAAAGAGAAAAAAAGAATATTTTGCTTATACATAAAATGCATGTAAAAGAATAGGAGATAATTAAACACATCAATTTCATCTATAGAATAAAAATGTTGGTAAGAAGACATGAATGGTAATTTTCACTGTATTTCTCGTTATATCTCTTACATTTTGAACATGGGCTTTTTAAACTATATTTTTATTGTTGACACTTTTACAGATGTCCCCATTTCCCCGACCCCTTTGCCAGCCTCCACCAGACACTGCCGCCCCCGCTTCCCTCTGGCCATCACCACACTGTTGTCTGTAACCATGGGTTATACATGTGTTTTTTGGCTAATCCCTTCACCTGCTTTCATTCAGTCCTCCCAACACCCCTCCCCTCTGACGGCTGTCAGTCCGTTCCATGTATCCCTGACTCTTTTTCTATTTGGTTCATCAGTTTAGTTTGTTCATTAAATTCCACATACAAGTGAGATCATATGATATTTGTTTTTCTTTGACTGGCTTATTTAATTCAGCATAATAATATCCAGGTCCATGAATGTTGTAGCAAAGGGTAAGAGCTCTATCTATCTATCATCTATCTATCTATCTATCTATCTATCTATCTATCTATCTATCATCTATCTATCTATCTATCTATCTATCTATCTATCATCTATCTATATTGATTTCAGAGAGGAAAAGAGAGGGATAGAGAGATAGAAACATCAATGATGAGAGAGAATAATGAGATACATGGCTGTCTCCTGCACGCCCTCTACTGGAGATCAACCCAAAAACTGGGCATGTACCCTTGGCTGGAATCAAACCCGGGACCCTTCAGTGCACACACTGACGCTGTATCCACTGGGCCAAACCAGCTAGGGCCACATTTGCATTTTTTTATTGCTTAAAGTATTACATACGTCTCCTTTTTCCCCCATTGACTCCTCCCCGGCCACTCCCATCCCCCAGTGTCTGTGTCCATTGGTTATGCTAATATGCATGCATACAAGAGTTCCTTCTTTTTTATGGCCACCTAGTATTCCATAGTGTAAATGTATCACAACTTTTTACCTACTCGTCTATTGATGGACACTTGGGCTGTTTCCAGATTGTGGCTATTGTAAACAATGCTGCTATGAGTATAGGGGTGCATCTATTCTTTCAAATTGGTATTTTGGGGTTCTTAGCATATATTTCCTAGATGTGGGATCGCTGATTCAAAAGGCAGTTCCATTTTTAACTTGTTGATGAAACTCCATACTGCACCAGTCTGCATTCCCACCAACAGTGCATAAAGGTTCCCTTTTCTCCACATCCTAGCCAGAACTTGTTTATTTATTGAAGGAGTCCATTCTGGCAGTTATGAGGTGATAAATCATTGTGGTTTTAATTTGCATCTCTCTGATGATTAGTAACATTGAGCATTTTTTTCATGTATATTGGCCATCTGTATGTCCTTTTTGGAGAAGTATCTATTCGGGTCCTTTGCCCATTTTTTAATTAAATTGTTGTCTTCCTGGTGTTGAGTTGTATAAGTTCTTTATATATTGTGGAAATTAACTCCTTATCAGATGTATTATTGTCAAATATGTTCTCCCTTACAGTGGGTTCCTTTTTCATTTTGTTGATGGTTTCTTTTGCTGTGCAGAAGCTTTTTTATTTTGATGCAGTCCCATTTATTTTTTCCCTTTTGTTTCCCTTGCCCTAGAACATGTATCAGCAAAAATATTGCCATGAGAGAGGACTGAGATTTTACTGCCTATGTTTTCTTCTAGGATTTTTATGTTTTTGTGATTTACATTTAAGTCCTTATCCATTTTGAGTTTATTGTTGTGTATGTTGTAAGTTGGTGGTCTAGTTTCATTTTTTGCATGTACCTATTCAATTTTCCAAACACTATTTATTGAATAGACTGTCTTTATTCCATTGTATGCTCCTGCCTCCATTGTCAAATATTAATTGACCATAAAGGTGTATGTTTATTTCTGGGATCTCTGTTTTGTTCCATTGGTCTATATGCCTGTTATCATGCCAGTACCAAACTATTTTGATTACAATGGCCTTGTAGTACAACTAATGAAATTGAAGCAGTAATAAAAAAATAAAAAAAAAACTCCTAGCGAACACAATTCCTGGGCCAGATGTCTTCACCTGTGAATTTTAGCAAACATTCAAGAAGAACTAACACCTATCCTTCTCAATCTATTCCAAAAAATTCAAGAGGAGGGAAGACTTCAAAGCTCTTCTTATGAGGCCAGCATTATCCTAATTCTAAAACAAGAAAAAGACGATATGAAGAAAGAAAATTTTAAAAAAAGAAAAAGAAAGAAAATTATAGGCCAATATCCCTGATAACATAGATGCTAATACCCTTAACAAAATACTAGCAAACCAGATCCAGCAATACATGAAAAAGATCATTCACCATGATTTATTCCAGGATATAAGGCTGGTACACTTTTGCAAATCAATAAATATGATATATCACATAAACAAAATGAAAGATGAAAATTATATGATCATATCAATAGATACAGAAAAAGCATTTGATAAAATCCAGCACCCATTTATGATAAAAACTCTCAGCAGTGTGGGAATAAAAGGATCAGACCTCAACATAACAAAGGCCATATGTGAAAAACCTACAGCCATCATCATACTCATGGGCAAAAAACTAAAAGCTTTTGCCTTAATATCAGGAACAAGACAGGGATGTCAGCTTTCACCACTCTTCTTTTACATAGTCGTGGAAGTCCTAGCCACAGCAATCAGATAAGAAGAAATAAAACCCATTCAAATAGGAAAGGAGGAAGTAAAACTGTCATTACTCACAGATGACATATTATTGTATATAGAAAACCTAAAGAATCGACCAAAAAACTACTAAATCTAATAAATGAATTCAATAAAGTAGCAGGATACAAAATTAGTATTCTGAAATTGGTGGCATTATATACACCAATAATTAACTATCAGAAAGAGAGATTAAGAAAACAATCCCATTTACTATTTTAACAACAAAAATATCAAAAAGTAAGGTACCTAACAATAGGTACCTGAAAGTAGGGTGCAGGCTAGAAGGGATCAATGGGGGGAAAAGGGGACATACGCAATACTTTCAACAATAAAGATTTTAAAAAGACAAAGAAGGACAATCCAAGAAGATAATATAACAACCATAAATATCTATTTACTCAACATAAGAATACCTAAATATATAAAGCAATTATTAATGGAGATAAAAGGAAAAAATCCAACACAATAGTAGGAGATTTTCATACTTCACTCACATCAATAGATGGATCATCCAGACTTAAAATGAATAAGGAAATGATGGTCTTAAATGTCACATTAAACCAAATCTAATTAATAGATATTTTGATAACATTTCAACCTAAAACTACAAAATACACATTTTTTTTTCAAGTGCACATAGAACATCCTCCAGGATAGATCAAATATTAGGCAACAAAGCAAGTCTCCTTAAGTTCAAGAAGATTGAAATCACATCAAGAATCTATTACTATCACAATGGCATGAAATTAGAAATCAACTGCAGAAAGAAAACTGGAAATAACACAAATACATGGAGACTAAACAGTAAATACCCAATGAATCAAAAAGAAAACCAAATAGAAAATCCAAGCCTATTTTGCAACAAATGCAAATTAAAAAAACAAACACCTTTTCACCCCAAAGGTGGCTCAGTTGTTTAGTGTTGTATTGTCCAAAAATGTGGGTTCAATTCTTGGTCAGGGTACATACCTAGGTTGGGAATTCAATCCCTAGTTGGGTGCACATGAGAAGCAACTGATGTCTCTCCTCTCTCTCTCTCTCTCTCTCTCTCTCTCTCTCTCTCTCTCTTCCAAATCAATAAAACATATCCTCAGGTGAAGAATAATATAATAATAATAAAAAAAGACTTTTCAAAATTAATGGGATGGCCTGGCTGGCATGGTTCAGTGGTTGAGCATTGACCTATGAACCAAGAGGTCACGGTTTGATTCCCAGTCAAGGTACATGCCTGGGGTGCAGGCTTGATCCCCAGTGGTGGGGTGTGAAGAAGGTAGCTGATCAATAATTCTCTCTCATCATTGATGTTTCTCTTTCTCCCTCTCCCTTTCTCTCTGAAATCAATAAAAATATATTTCTAAATGTTAATGGGATGGATCAAAGCAGTTCTAAGAGCAAGTTCAAAAAGGTATATGCACCCCTATGTTTATTGCATCATTACTAGTAATAGCCAAGATATGGAGGCAACCTAAGTGTTTGTGAACAGATGATGAAGGGTAAAGAAGAAGTGATGTGTATGTGTGTGTGTGTGTGTGTGTATCCTATCTAATAATAGACAAACATGGTAATTGACCATACCTTCACTATGCCTCCCATTGGCTAATCAGTGCGATATGCAAATTAACCGCCAACAAATATGGCAGCTAATTTGCATACTGCAGGCAGATCCTGCTGCGCTGCCCCACCTGGGGCTGGCGGCAGTGGGATCCCCAGCGGCCGTCTGCCCCAGCACAGGATCCGGGCCTGCCATCTGCAACAGGGGGAGATGGGGCAGACACTGCAGGATTGGGTGTGCCATCTGCCACCAGGGGAGCGGGCCTAAGCCAGCAGGTGGTTATCTCCCAAGGGGTCCCAGACTGTGAGAGGGCACAGATTGGGTGAGGGACCCCCGCCCCCGGCCAGTGCACAAATTTTTGTGCACGGGGCTTCTAGTATATATATACTAGAGGCTTGATGTATGAAATTCGTGTGCATGGGTAGGGTCCCTAGGCCTGGCCTGTGATCAGAGCTGATCTGTGGGGCGACTGGTGAGGCGACTGGGGGTTGCCACTGACACTCACTTGGTCGGCCTGGCGCCACCTGCTAGCCAGCCCCATCCCCCACCCCTGCCAGTTGCCTCCCTCTGTGGGAGGCGACCATGGGGCAATCAGGGGGTTGCACCAGCCCACTCGGAGGCCAGCTCTGCCCCCCGCCACCACTGCTGGTCGCCTCCCTCTGCAGGGCAATTGGGGGGACCCTGCTGGCATGCACCTTGGCTGGCCTGGGGCCTGCGGGCTGGGGACAGCTCTTGCATTGAGCATCTGCCCCCTGGTGGCCAGTGCACATCATAGCAACTGGTCGTTCTGCCGTTTGGTCTATTTGCATATTAGGCTTTTATTATATAGGATGTGTGTGTGTGTGTGTGTGTGTGTGTGTGTGTGTGTGTGTTTGCGCATGCGCGTGTATGTACCCACGCATGCACAATGAAATATTACTCAGCAATACAAAGGAATAAAATTGTGCCATTTGTGACAACAATGATGGATCTAGAGGAGATTATGATAAGTGAATTAATCAAAGAAAGAAAATATTGTATGACTTCACTGAAATGTGAAAGCTATGAAAACAGAAATAGACCCATAGATATAGGGAACAAGAAGGGTTGTAGGGATGAGAATCTTAAAAAGTGTAAAATTATGCTTAATGCGTGATAAATTAATGTTTGCAAAATAGGTACATAATACAAAGTTTTAGTAATTTATAAATTTATAAATAAATCCATTATGGACAAATACTATATCATTCCATAATAATTCATAGAGATGAGAGAAAAAAGATGAGTCATTTCTCATAAATGTTATGAGTTTCAGTAATGTTTCTATTACTTAAAATTCCATAAATATGAAAGTATATATCTTAAAATGGTTGAAAATCCCCGTTTTTGACATATATGAGAGAACAATTCAAAGGGAAAAAAAGTCCTATAACTGATCACTATTCAAAAAAAGAATAAATGATATGTAATAATGAGAGTATTAAAATCTACACATTATAGGAAAATAAAATTGAAAATGAACAAAAATATCCAAATTGGTGAAAAATTATGTTTTACCCCTGAAGAAAGTAAATGAAAATATGTTCATTCCTTTTTTCAGAATACACATTCACCATCCCGTAATCCCCAATTAGTACATAATTCACTGGGTATCTAAAATGTGGGGCATGCACCAAGCTACATCATGTAATCTGAACAGCATTTCATTCTACCTCAGATCAACTCTCGTCAGTAACGTCCTCATCATAATAGTTAGCAAGTGGAAATCTCGTCACCATGTGTTTTTCTGCCCTTTCCTGGCAGCTGTCAGATTTGTACTCATGTAGCAGCGGCAGCACATTATTTTTCCCGTGGAAAGGAACAGCACATCTCTGACATTGCAAGATCTGACCCACTGCTTCAATTAGCATTTTTGTGCAGAAAGGAATCTGAAATGACAGCCAATCTACCTACTCCTTTCTACATTCCAGTTTGCAAAGAACATTCAAATTCTGTAGTGAATCCAACAAAAATTAATTTGAAATATGACCTTAGGTATCTTGTATGATTTTGAAGATATTTATAAATAGAAATAATATATTTTAACTGAGATTCTGAATTAAAGCAGAAAATTAAATTTTCTTGAATATAATGAGTTAAAATTTTTTCGTCAAAAAATATACATGTAGATACTAGTATGTTCATAATTTGCCAACTTGAATACCTCCTAAAATGGCCTATCACTTTACATCATGGCCTCCACTGTACAGGGAGTCAGTAAAGTCAAGATGTGGAGCCTGCTAAGTTCACCTATTTGTCACGGGATTGGAGTCCTGTGTCTATAAAATGTGGCACACATCATGTTATTCTGCACTTTGATAGAAGAGAACGTCAAATGGCTTTGACTTTGGAAGACTTGACCCTTTATTTTCGTCACTTTGCCCCGAAGGCAGTGATCTGAAATGGCAAGTTTCTCAGTGCCTTGATGATGAGATTTGAACAACCAGATTTCCTCCCTCCCAATTGATTGCAAGTTGACAAAAGCAAACCACAGCAGTGTAAATTCTGGGTAATCTTTTCTCCCAGTCAAGATCCTTTCAATTTGCAGAGTTTCTTATAGCAAACAACCACACTTCATAGGATGCAAGAGCAGATGAGAGAGAAGGGTAATGGTAGCGATCTCATTACGATGGCAACATTAGTGGGGGAGCAATTATAAAAGAAATTGACTAGACTTTACTGGCATCAGTAAAGGGGGCATTCAGAGGATCCCTCCTGCTTCAGGGTTTGTGTTAATATTCCTCTTCTGCTGTGTTCCCATGTGTTCGGTTTGCACCCCTTGAAGGCATTTAGCATTTCTCCCAGATTCCAAGTACAACATAAATATCTTGGAGGGTCGGTTGCTGCTGTCTACAGTTTTCTGTTCAGACCTGTACTCTTCTGGGGAAACCTTTCCCTTGACATTTTTATGTTTTTCTCTGAGAATGAGTATAAACAAAGGCGTGTTTCCCTCTGGTGACATACTGAATGAGCCCAGTGTGTCTAGTAGAGCTTTTACTGTATGGTATACATTAATTCATGGGACATGGTCTAAGGTTTGTTTATGCAGAAGTGTGCATTTGTCCACTATGAACTTCTACAGTCCATATTTTGAATTAAATTTTATATGAAAATATTTAGGTTGACAGAAAAATTTGCAGGTACTACAGAAAGTTCCCATCTACTCCACACATCCAGTTTCTGTTATAAAACATGTGAGCAATGTACCATAATAATATGAGAACTAGGGAATGAATGTGGATACTTTATTCTTTCAAATATCTGTATTTTATTCCTATTTACTAAGTTTCTACTTAATGTCCTTTCTTCTTCTTCTCTTTTTTTCCTCCAGGATCCCTCGGACAGCACGTTACATTTATGTAGTTGTCATGTCTTTTTATGCTGCTCCTGGGTGTGACAGTTCCTCACTTGCCTGGTTTTGGTGACTCTGACAGTTTTGAAGAGGGATGGTCGGGCACTTTGTAGACTGTCACTCACATGGAGCTCTCTGATGTCTTTCTCGTGATTACACTGGGCTAAAGTCTTTGGGGAGGAAGACCACAGAGATAAAGTGGCATTGTTATCACAACATATCAAGTGTGCATACTGTCAACATGACTTATCACTGTTGGTGTTGACCTTGATCTCCAGGCTGAGGTAGTGTTTGTCAGTGTTCTCCACTGTAAAATCATTCTTTTTTTTTCTTTTTCTACCTTTCAATACTCTTTTTTTTTTTAAAGAAAGTCAGTCAGAACAGGCCACACTCAAGGAATAGAGCATTTTATTACACCTCCTTAAGCTACATGACTTATTTAGAAAGCTGTATAGACTTTTCTATTTCTGCTATTTACATATTTACTAGTTGATGTCAGTATGGACTTATGAACATTGATATTATTTTGTGGGTTATCATATAATGCTACTTTATTCTGCTGCTCAAATCATTTCAGTATTGAACAATGAGAGACTTTTCAGGTGGTTCCTGTGTCCCTCTGGTATACTTTATTTTTTGTCTTTAAGCACTTCCTGTACTTCTGGTATTAGAAGATGCTCCAGGCTCCTCCTATGCACTCCCTTGCTCTGTCCTAGGGTCAGCCATTTCTCTAAGCACTCCTGACCCTTTGCTTAGAGTGCTATTAGAAACCAAGATATGGGCGCAGGGTATGCTCATTGCTACCGGGGCCCTTGTTACTTCCAGTTCTCGTCAGTTAGCAAAGCAGAGATATATATGTGTATTATATATACAAGTATCTATAAATATTTTATATATTTTATTTAAATTTAATTAAAATATTTATAGATATTTGTTATCCTTTGGTGTTTTTATGGAGTACAATAGAAATTCAAACCAATGTCCCCAACTCTATAGTCTGTCTACAAGAAACTAAATATATGCATCAAAAATAAAGGAGTTGAATGACTTATTAACTGAAAACTGTAAACATTTAATTGAAACAGACACAAATAATAAAAAAAATATTCTGTGCTCATGGATTGAAAGAATTAATATTGTGAAAATGTCCTTATTACCCAGTCTACAGATTCTATGCAATTCCTATTAATCTTCCAAAGGCATTTTTTTTTTACAAAAACAGAACAGAGTGGGACAGTATCTCTATATATAAACAGGTAATATGCAAATTAGCTGGGTATCACGACCGGCTCTGGAGGAGGTTGCATCAGACTGCTCAGGAGGAGCTGCACATGCAAATGGGCGAGAAGGGGCTGCGTGCTGCCCCCTAGCCCCAGCGATCACATGTCCCCACCCCAGCAGACACACACCAGGGGTGGGGACGTGCTCCGAGCGGCCATGGTGCAACTCAGAGCATGCCCCCGGTGGGTGGCGGCAGTGGTGAAAGTGAAGCAGCCTTGGTCCCAGATGCCTGGTGGCGGCTGAAGCAAAGCAGCTTGGGTCCTGGGTGCCTGGCAGTGGCAGGAGCAAAGCAGCCCGAGTCCCAGTGGGTGGTGACAGCAGCCAGAGTGAAGCAGCCCGGGTCCTGGGTGCCAGAGGAACCTGGTGCCGGTAGCCAGGGGAAGGAAGGCCTATTCTCACATGAATCTTCATGCCTCGGGCCTCTAGTATTGTCATAAAGGGGTCATAGAAGAGACAGCATTTCCAAACAGGCATGCAGCCAGCAATAGAGCACAGACCTACAAAAGGCCAAAACTGTTAGAGGTGCAGGGAATTGACACACTAGCTGCTATAGCTGTACATACACTCTATGATAGTCTCCCGTAGTGACTCACAATTACTAACAGTATACTTAGTCTGGGATGTCCTTAATATATATAACCAACTAGAGGCCCGATGCACAAAGATTCATGCAAGAATGGGCCTTCCTTGCCCCTGGCACTGCCTTTGCTCCAGCCTGGAGCCACCTTTCTGCCTTCATTCTGGCCTGGAGCCGCCTTTCCGTCTTCCCACACTTCCCAGAGGCCCAGAGTGGCTGGGGCAGTGCGGAACACCTGTGTCATCGCCATGGCCCCCTGGCCGATCGGTGTCTGTGTATGCAAATTAACCCACCATCTTAGTTGGGTTAATTTGCATACTCACTCCTGATTGGCTGGTGGGCACCACAAAGGTACGGTCAATTTGCACCTTTCTCTTTTATTAGAGTAGATAGTATCAGAACATTTGTTTTTCTTTAACATTACTCAAAAAGATACCATAGTTACTGGGACTTTGGAGTATAATTTCTTTTTATTTATTTACATTTTTTATTGATTTCAGATAGAAAGGGTTAGGGAGAGAGAGATAGAAACATCAATGATGAGATAGAATCATTGGTCGGCTGCCTCCTGCATAACCCTTACTGGGGATTGAATCTGCAACACCAGCATGTGTCCCAACCTGGAATTGAACCATGACCTCATATGTTGTCCTTCAACCACCGAGCCACATCAACAGAGTATAACTTCTGACCAAAGTTCTTTTTTACAGCAAATGAGGAGACCTCTGTGAATCCAATGCTAGAATATGTAACTATGGTATGTGGAACCCAGGTCACAGAGTCAGGCCAATGAGGAGGAAGTCCCATAGAAACATTTACAGGCCAGGCCTCCCCTAGACTCTGCTGGTGACTGGAGGACCCTGTGTTTGTTAGTGAGGACAATTCTGAGTGAAGAGGGGAGGGTGTGGCACTGGCTTCTCTGAGCATCTGTGCAGGTGGGAGTTGGCCCTGAGACTCCCACTGACACAAAGCCCCAGGGACAGGCAGGAGCAGGTCACCTGCCTTCAGTGTCAGCACCTCAGAGCAGGCCCAAGAGTGTGGTGGGGATTTGTTTTTTGCCCCAGAGCTGAGCTATAACTGATGTGTGACACTGGAAGCTTACAGTGTATAATGTGAAGATGTGATACACATACAGATTGCAGAGTGTTTCCCACATAAGTTAGTTAGCACATCCTTTGCCTCACATATGACGACTTTGCTGTGGTGAGAAGTTAAAGCTCTGCTCTCTTAGCAACTTCCAAACTCACACGCTTCCAACTCCAGTCCCCCTGCTGCCCCCAGGCCCCCAGAGTGTGTCATCTTATACCTGAGAGCTTGACCACCAGGTCCCCTTGTCCCCACCCCTGACACCCTCATCTGTACTCCCTGCCTCTGTGAGCTCACCTTTCCCAGGCCCACAGGGAGGGAGCTGCAGTGCTGTCTGGCTCACTTCAGTTTGCTTCGCGAGTGGACATATGCGTCCCTCTGGAGCCCAGTTTGGGGACGAGACCTGCCTCCTGTTTTGTGCTATGTTGTGTGAACATCGTTACCTGTGTCTGCCTGTAATATTTCCATGAGGTGAGTCCATCCTTGGGGACTGTGTGTTCTTCTTTTAGGAACCTGAAGGCCCAGTGCCTAGTTTCTCTGCGTTTCTCAGACACTGTCTGGTGTTAGTGTGCTTTGTGCCATCTCACAGGAAAATGCCACACCGGTTGTCAGATGCCTGTTTAGCTGGAAGGATGACTTTCCCTTTCTTTGCATCAGTTTGGATACCCTGTATCCAGAATCATTTGGGATTGCTAGTCTGCCATATAGACATTTTTAGAAACAGAGTCGATCTATATTTTCTATCAAATACGTTATATTTGTATACCTAGCAGTCATATTTGGTTGTGCTCCTTAGCCTAATATTTTATTTTAAATTTCCTCATTTCCAATCATTTTTGTTCACCTTGAATTTTCTTTTCTAATTTATGTGTGTCTTCTAAAGTACATCCCGACCGTGCAGTTACTTGAATTGTCCAGGGCTGTGTTTGTTTCTCGGGGTGAAAGCCTGAGTGGCTGGCAATGAAACCTCATCCCAGCAGAGACCAGGGGTCCTCAAACTTTTTAAACAGGGGGCCAGGTCACTGTCCTTTAGACCGTTGGAGGGCCGGACTATCTTTACAAAAAAAAAAAACTATGAACAAATTCCTATGCACACTGCACATATCTTATTTTGAAGTAAAAAAACAAAACGGGAAAAAATATAATATTTGTATTTGCATGTGGCCCACAGGCCGTAGTTTGAGGACCTCTGGAATAGACACTGACTTCTGTGATGTGCTTCTCAGGCATCACAGATCCAGATTAATCCTATGAGTCTCAACTTGAGGTTTTCTGAACTAAAAACATCATTAAAATTTGAATCCAAAGCCCACAGGAGACAGTTTTGGTTTATACACTGAGGAAACATTGTTCACATGCAGAACCCAGAGCACTTCCTTTCTGTCTGGTTAGAACATCTGGCCTTTTCGCCGATGTCCTGCGACCTGAGCCTTAGTGATGTGTCTCACCTTCACACGCCACTTACTTATGGTCTCAGTGTTGGCTCCCACATGCTGTACGGGCCATTCAAGGCCAATTCTCAAAGTCCCAACACAGCAAACTCCCAGGAGGACACAGAAGCCGCAGGGAAAAATCAGATTCTATTTTTTTGCTCTCTGTTAAATTTTTGCCCTTGGGGATTACTGTTTATTCCAAGTTTAGCTTTGTATGAGAGACTTGTATGTATTTTACCTGACATTTCTAGGTGTTTTGTGAAAGCAGCACATTTAGAGTATTGTCTCTGCTGTATTGATTTGGGACACAATTCATTTTATTTTCAAACTGGTAGTGTAGTTGTTGCCCAGAAATTCTTTGACAGATTAAAAATAAAGAGGCCCTCAGAAGTTAATGGCACTGCTCTAGTTTCTACAGTAGTTTCCAGCCTAAACTATCTCACTCTCGACTAAGTTGCAAGTTGTGTTCCCCTGAGACAAATTACGTCTGCACTTCTCACACAAACACAAGGCACGTGCAGAAGCAACAGGGGTACCTGGTTGACCAAAGGGACCCCATCTGTTCACAGTCTCAAAGTGTCCCCCACAAACGGTGTTTTAGTTTCCGAATACAAAGAGAGTGAGTTCAGAGTGCAGACACCTGGGGGACAACTACTCAACCAAATCATCAGTCAGTGTCAGCACAGTTGGGGACACTCCGGCATCAGGTTTTATGTGAGGACCCACTAAACACAGAAGCCAAATCTAATCACAAAACACCTGACAAAACCAAATGGGGGGACAACTTACAAAGCAACAGGCCTTGTCTGCACACGTGTCCAGCACAAGAAGAAATAGAGAGATGTCAGTGCTGATTCTAACCCTGAACCAGGAGGCTGGGAAGAGTGGTAGAAACAGAATATGGATATGAAACGTATAGGGTATTAAATCAGTGTAAACATTGTATGTCTGTAATGTTTTTAATATGAAAGAGAATATAGTTGATTATTATATATAAGGGGGAAATGTTCCCAATTTGATCTGAAACAGATCTTTCAATAGTGATATGTAGACAGACACAGTCAGAGGACAGCTGACCAGGAAAAAATGAGCAAGTAGACAGAGACACAGAAACAGAGTCTCTGAGACACACACACAGTCACAGGGAGAGATCTTAATACACATAAGTCACAGAGAGGGACTCAGAGACAAACAGAGTCGCAAGGACAGTTTCAGAGATACGGTTCCACAGAATCTCAGACACACACCAATCATTTTTAATAGTAAAACATTGAAATAAATGGGAGCTACCCATATATTTGAGAAACATGAGTAAACGTGAGTAAGATTATTATATTTCCATCCTCTCATACCAATTAATGGTCATGAGTGTCCAGAGTCTCTCCCAGCAGCTCTGGTAAAGGTGGGACCCACCCTAGACAGGAAAAACATCCACCACAGTCATTGGGATGGGGAAAATGCCTACAGGCTGTTTAGCCTCACCTTTGGGACAAAGGAGTAAATCAGTCAATGGAGAAAACCCACACATGCAGTCGTGGGGAGAACTTTGCAGAAACCTGGCCCCAGCCAGGAAGCACTTATTTTCATCAATGTTATATCTAAAGGACTTTACTCCAGTACCTGCTGCAGTCAGGGAAGCAGGCGGTTGACCCCTGAGATGTGCTCTGTGAGGCAAAGCACTGAAGCTCAAGGTCATCTGAAAGAGGTTTTAGAGCTGCCTGACCCCTGAAGGCTCCACTCTGACCTCTCCCCTCTTCTGGGACCTGAGGGGCCTTCTTTAGCGGCTGCCCTAGGGGCAGACGGTCTGGGGGTCCCTGGCCATCCTCTCCCACTCAGGGCCGGTGGCTGGGGACTTGACGCTGCATTTCTGCCTGGCGGGGCTTGATGAGGGTGGGGCTGGCCGGGTCTGGGTCTCTTCCCTTTTAATGTGCATGAATTTCATGCACCGGGCCACTAGTGATTTTTAAAAAGTGGCCTCACATAACTCCATTTTTAATGTTTCCCTTGAAAAACAAAATGACACCAGGGCTTCAAGCCATTCCCCTTTACCCTAAACAAAAAATTCTTATCCTTTGTGATATTTCAATCACAGAATAACAATATTTCAACAATTAAAATGTTCAAAATAAACTGATGAACAAAATAGATATAGAGATACTGAATCATGTAATACACTGACTTATTTCAGAGGGAAGATGGTGTGGGGGTGGGGGTAGAGGTGGGGGTGGGAAGAGATTAACCAAAGAACTTAAATGGATATATGCATAACCCATGGATACAAACAATAAGGGTAGTGAAGGCCTGAGAGGGGGCTAGAGAGGGGCAAAGGGAGTCAATGTGGTGGGGAAGGGGACATTTGTAATACTTTCAACAATAAAGATAATTTTTTTAAAAAGCACTTTACAGATTTTTAAAAAATATTCAAAAGCCCCATACTGGTCACTCCCCCCCTATTTCCCCACTAATGTACAGCAGACACAATTTCAGGTTGGAAATTTCACTTGATGACATTTCTATATAGTTTACTAATTTTCTTTAGAAAAGTACATCACATCTGTGATCAGTAAGGACATCTTGACACCATTGCTGCAATTGCTGTTAAAATATACAAAAACAACTAAACATCTTAAGAGAGAGGTTCTAAAATGAATTTTTTAATCCTGATTGCATTTTAGTCTTGATTTACTGCAAAAAGTAGTGAACATTTTGATTTTTAAATTTGCCAGTAAACTTTCATGTTTGAAATTCCTGAAAACGATTGGGAGTTTTTTCTTTTCACCAGTTCAGCTATAATGAAGTTCGCTTTCATTATTAACATTTTTGCTGAAATTGCCAGATCTGGATGCTTTTCATGATTAATTTAGATTTGTAATTGGAGCCTAGATGGCATAGTTGTGCGTTCCTAGCTGAGCCTCTATTGACAGCTGTACTTGGAACAATGTACCAATGGAAACTGCTTGAAACAATCGCCTGAAGCAATTACCTGGCAATAACCACTCAGAAACTGCCACACCTGCCTCCCATCCATCCTTATTAACAAGCCCCATTCAAAATCACAAATGGTGGGAAACAAACTAACCATTGCCAGCTGGTCCATGCAGCTGTCAAAGCTGACGTCTCTGAGATGGGAGACCTGAGTTCCCTACAACCTGCAAATGTGTGTGTGAAAGTCCAGAACTTTCTTTATCTGTTTTGTTGAGACCAAAATGGTTTCATTTCCAACATGCAAGGGTCCACCATGGTTTATGGAGTGGGAGAAGAAAACTTTATTAAGCAAGGTGAACAGTCCAAATAAGAATCTATAATAATAAAAGCATAACATTCAAATCGACCGAATGACAGAACAACCATCCAGACGACCATGCTATGACACACACTGGCACCAGGCCAGCCAAGGCAGGTGCTATGGGATTGGTCGGGGGGGCTCCGTCATAGCCCCACAATCACCCCACAGAGGAAGACCCAGGCCACCCTCTGCGGGGCTATCAATGGGGGGGCTCCATGATCAATCGCCCCACATAGGGAGGCCCAGGCCACCGGCCAGCAATGCTATGGTGGGTGTGTGGGGCTGACCAGTGATCACTCTGCAGAGGGAGGCCCAAACCAGCCAAGTGATTGCACCCGACTCCTGTCGCCTGCAGAAGGAGGCCACTGGTGTTGGGGGAGGGGGGCATCACTGCCCAGATGGCAAGCAGTGGCTGGGATGGGGCCAGCTGCTGGTAGCCAGGGGAAGGAAAGCCATGATAGGCCCTGATCACCAGCCAGGCCTAGGGACACTGCCTGAGGGGTCCTGGATTGCGAGAGGGCACAGGCTGGGCTGAGGGACACCCCCCTGCACAAATTTCATGTACCGGGCCTCTAGTTTTTAATATTTTGAGAGCGTTTTTGTATTCCTGATCCAATTTACAGAGTTTCAGTGTCTCCTCTTTGCTTAGGGTTCAGGAACATGACTATCTGGTATAGCAAAGAAGCAAGGATAGCTCCCTTTGTCTTCCCAGCTGGCAGGATTGTCACTCATTGTCTGAGGGAGCATTGGCATGTGGGAGTGTTCAAGTTGCATTAAAAATACTCATCAACATGTTTATCTTTCACACTTCAACATTTTCTCATTGAGAAAGGCCTTTAAGAGGAGCCACAGGGAGGCATGGTATCCATCAGTTTGCTTCTGCAGCTCACAATGGGGTGTCTTCCCAGGGCAAAGTAGTGGAGATTAATTGAAACACATCATTCAAAAGAATGTGCATTGAATGATGTCACAGGTTTTTCTAGTTCAAGAAATAGTAGGCAGGAACTGGGTAAACAAGCAGGGGAGAGTTTGTTGGATCACAGTAATTACAAAACTGACAATTCTCTACAAATATAATTCTACAAAACAGAAATCTTTTCAAAGTAAGTTTGATAGCCCTGGCCAGTTTTCTTAGTGGTTAGAGCATCCACCCTCAGACTGAAGGGTCTCAGGTTCAATTCCCAGTCAAGGGCATATACCTTGGTTTCAGGTTCGATCCCCAGCCCCAGTCCTATCTCATGCTGGAGGAGACCAATTGATGTGTCTCTCTCTTCACATCCACCTCTCTCTCTCTTTCTCTCTCTCCCACCTTTACACTCTAAAAATCAACTTTGCCAGATTCTGTAGTTATTTTAGCTGGGAGAACTTTAGCTCATGTTTTATTCTTTTCCCAAAATGAAGTATTTATAATATTAGACACCATGTGTGTACCTGTGCATGTGTGTGTGGGCACTGCTAATTACAAAGTTTGTATTCAGAGAAAAATAAGAAACACGCCCTGCACCAAAAGTCTTTACACTTCTAGACAGATTGAGCAGTATCATGTTTCACTGAAAAAAATGTGAGAGTTTAAGACTGTTTTTTTCTGGTAACTAGGATGTAAAACGTTCAAGTAGATGGTGCGTGGGCAGATTAAATAGTCATCTCAAATGGTAATTAAGGAAAAAGTGAATTTATTTAAGGAAAAGGGGATGGGAGATGGGATATTCAAAGGGAAGGGCTACACAGCACTGAGCCAAAGGGTATTGTGTCTGTGATGGCAGCAAAAATATATTTAGGACAGTGAAACAAGGAAGGGTATGGAAGAAGCAATAGGAAAGCTTAGGCTGGGCTCCTTTGACTCACTGAGAAGTCAGAGAAACGGGGGACCTTGGAGACAGGTTCAGGGGGTAAGCCCAGGACAAGCTACCACTGCCCATGGCTCCCCTGGTTGCAAGTCTCATGGGGTCCCTAAGAGGTTAGCGGATACATGTCCTTAGGGGAATGGCACAGCCTGCTCCTTTGATGGGGAGTACAAACTGGGTCCTTTGTGTTGAGCATATTTATCTCTCTCTTGCAGGTGGAAATCTTAGGGGAGATCTCAGGAGAAAGTCTTAATAGAATATTCATTATCTTTCCAGGTGTGCTCTTTCAGGGTCGTGTTCTCCACTGATTGGTCAGCACCAGGGCAGGGGGTTTTCAGCTGGTTCTGAGGCAGCCATGGCATCACTTATATGGTTTTGCTGCTTTTCTGGGTCTGGAGCTGAAATACAACTGAGGCCTAGATGTTATCTTTAGGGAGGAAAAGTTCAGGGAATCCAAACTGCATGACCAGTGATATGCCAGGGGAGGATAGGTTACCCTCTGGATGAGGTTCTTGTTTTCCCACTTTTGCCACTTGCTAGGCACCCTGGGCTTTCTACCCTGGTGAGTTTCTGTACGTGGCCCATCATCCTTGCTCTGCTCATGTCTGTCTAACAGGAAGTGTTTATTTTTATTTCCTCCGTCTTTTTTAAAAATTAATTCCATTCACCACCCTTTATTCCTAACATCTTTAAAACCTGAGTGTCTATACTAGATTAAGGTGACTGCGTAGACAACCTACTAAAATTAGTTTTCTTAAATCCATATTTTACAGGAAGTGAAGAGAAAGTTAAAAAAGTAAAGAAATTGTTAATGGGAAAAATCAGGTATATTAAAGATGATAGAACTTGGTGGCCCACTCACACAAGAATAAACTTGAAATGGATAAAATAATTAAATGTAAGTCATGAAGCCATAAAAATCTTAGAAGAAAACATAGACAGAAAAATATCAAACATCTCACATAGCAGAATATTCACCAATACATTGCCTAGGGTCACGGTCGGCAAACTGCAGCTCGCGAGCCACATGCGGCTCTTTGGCCCTTTGAGTGTGGTTCTTCCACAAAATACCATGTGCAGGCTCACATACAGTGTGATTGAAACTTCGTGGCCCATGCGCAGAAATCGGTTTTCGGCCTGGGCGAGTCTATTTTGAAGAAGTACTGTTGATATTTGGCTCTGTTGACTAATGAGTTTGCTGACCACTGGCCTAGGGCAAGAAGGAAACAAAGGAAAATATAAACACATAGGACTACATCAAACATAAAAGCTTCTGCACAGCAAAAGAAACTAGCATCAAAATGAAAAGGGATCCACTGTATTGAAGAAATATATTTGTCAGTGACATCTGATAAGGGGTAAATTTCCAAAATATATAAAGTACTCATACAACTCAGCAAAAGGAAATAATACAATAAAAAATGGGCAGAGGACCTGGATAGACACTTCTCCAAAGAGGACACTCAAAAGGCCAAGAGACATGAAAAAATGCTCAACATCACTAATCACCAGAGAGATGCAAATTAAAGTGACAAGTTATCACCTCACACCTGTCAGAATGTCTACCATTAACAAATCAACAAACAATAAGTGCTGGTGAAGGATGTGGAGAAAAGGGAACCCTAGTACAATGCTGATGGGAATGCAGACTGGTGCAGCCACAGTGGAAAACAGTGTCCAGTTTCCTCAAAAAATTAGAAATGGAACTGCCTTCTGACCTGGTGATTTCACTTCTAGGAAATATATCCTAAGAAGCCAGAAACACCAATCAGAAAGAATAATCATTCATAGGAGCATTATTTACAATAGCTAAGGTCTGGAAACCTTTCAAGTGCCCATCAGTAGATGAATGGATTAAAAAACTGCTACATTTACACAATGGAATATTAAAAAGAGATGGATATATTTCTCTTTGAGATAGCATGGGTGGACCTGGGATGATTATTCTAAGCAAAATAAGCCAGTCAGAGAAAGACAAATATCACACCATCTCACTAATATGTGGAGCCTAATAAACTGATGAATAGAATAAAACCAGAGGCATGAAAACATGGAACAGACTGATGAATCTCAGAGGGAAGGAGGGAGCAGGGGAGAGATTAACCAAAGAACTTATATGCATACTAGAGGCCCGATGCACAAAGATTCATGCAAGAATGGGCTTTCCTTCCCCTGGCTGCCGTCACTGCCTTCTCTCCAGCCCGGAGCCTTCATTCGGGCCCAGAGCCACCTTTCTGCCTTCCCACGCTGCCCAGAGGCCATGGCGATGAAGCAAGCGCCCACTACGCCCCAGCCGCTGGGCACCTGCATATGCAAATTAACCTGCCATCTTTGTTGGGTTGATTTGCATACTCACTCCTGATTGGCTGGTGGGTGTCGCGAAGGTATGGTCAATTTGCATCTTTCTCTTTTATTAGTGTAGATATGTACTGCCCATGAACACAGACAATAGGGTTGTGAAGGCTTGCGGTGGGGCTGGAACTTGGGGGTGGGGGTCAAGGGTGAAATAAGGGGGACATTTGTAAATGCTCAACAATAAATATTTTTAAAATGTTTTTAAAAAGTCTTCAAGAACTTCTGATTTTCAAATAAAGATTTCTTAAATGTTAAAAAAAGGAAATAAAAGATGATAGGACTAAAATAAATAAGAATATTGCTATATTTACTCTGATTTTGAAAGACCAGCTCTTCTGAGAAGCCCTCCAATGTTAGCTCATTGAAAAAAGCAAACATCTCACTTATCATCAACACCATTTCTATTGTTCTACTTAATTTCTTTCCTCCCATTATCACCATCTGACATTAGACTATTGTTTTTGCTTTGTGCTGTTTTGTTTCCAGATGGTCGGTGATGATATTTTCCCAGGAGAAGATAGAAATGTATCATCTCATCACTATACATCCTATACGTCTCAAGTCCTTTGGAGAGCCTTAAACATAGCAATTCAAAAAATTTAGGAATGATTGACTAGTGCAAGCCCCCAAATGCTTCCACAGGTTCATATCTACAAATAAATGGCCATTGTTTTCCACGTATTAACAAACAAAAGAAGGTATAAAAACTTCCTTTTTCTGCTAAAAATACATCTTTCATTTATAAATGCTGCAAACCTCATGCCAATTATTTTTAACACTTGTCATTGATCAAGGATTAAATTGGAGTGTGGATTCTCCAGGGTTTCCCATTACTTCTAAGAAAAAAGCAATTTCATCTTTTTGGTGATGACTATGCAATGTGAATTTGCATGCCCCTGCAAAAATCAAAAACAAACAGAAATCAGCCTTGAAAATTCTGAGCCTACAAAACCAGTTTAGTCAGAGAAGCAAAATGTAATTTAGTTTATTTTTCAAGATGAACTTGACATGGGTCCTTTCTTGTTTATGCCTCTGGAAATCACAGACAAAACTTACTGTTTTCCAAGGTTGGGGTGAGGGAGCCACTGAGCATTCCCTGTCATTTAAAAAAATTCTAATGTTATAACCTGTCACTGTGAGGAGTACAAAGTCTCTGCCTTCTCGCTATTTGAGTTGCTTTATAACAATACACCCTCAAGCTCCATTCCATGTTTTGGTTTGAGTGCTCCAGGTTTTCAAAATGCCTTTTTGGTGTATACATAATAAATTTTTACTAATTACTACTTTGGTGACTCACTGGTTTTACTCCTATTATTTGTGAACTTCTGACACTGTATAGCATTTTGAGCTATAGCTTTATATTTAAATCTGGGCATGCAATTATCACCTGCACCATATATATACTGTCATATCCATTACTATTTTTAAAAATATGAGTAATTGGTAGTTAGGATGCCATAATAAAATTGTGTCTATGTAATTTTACAAAAAAACTTCATTATTTTGCTAAATTTTACTATAGCTAGAATTAATCGAATCCATTTCTACATGGGACTATAATAATAATGAAGTAAATTAACAATCTAAAACTCTTTAAAAATTGAGATCATTAAGACATCAAAATCTATTGGTAAAAAGTAGTGCAAGTATTCAGTTGACTCGAATGTTACAATTAAATATCTTAAAGAATTTGTTGACTTACTTTTAAATAATAATGAAAATGATGATGATAACAATACAAGCTAACAGAACATATGTCAGGCTCTCTTTTGAATACTTCATTTTTTTTAACTTTGCTATATTTCTGTGTGTGTGTCCATGTGTGTCAACATGTGTCTCTGTAGTATCTGTATGTATGTGTGTGCACATTTTAATGTGTGTATGAAAGTGATTTGTGATTTGGTAAGGTTAAATTTTTGAGTTATTGGTTCTGTGGTATCTGGCTTAATAAGAAATTCCAAGACACAACATTAGATGTTCTTTTATATTTCCTTCTATAGCATTTATGGTGTTCACTAATGTTCTTTAGTTTTCAAAGTTGAATTTGGCAAGGATCTCCCAATGTTACCTAAATGGGTATTCACAATCTCTCTGGAATAAACCATCCTTTTTCCCAACTGACTACAAATATCACTTTGTATCCAATACTCATGTCCATTTTATGATTGATTTGTATAAAGATAAAGTATATAATTTATTCTCATTGTAACCCTTATTTTTCTCCTGCAATAGGACAGCAACATAAAAACAAGAAGAAAAATGGGGAGGGTGCAAAGAATTAGGAGAAAGAAGAAAAGAAGGAGGAAGAAAAGGAAACATGAAAAAGGAGGCAGAGAACCTACATTTCTTGAGAATTTCTTCTCAGCCAAAATTTTTGTTAGTGAGACATAATTCCAAGTCAGTAAGGGCCTTACTCCCTTCTAATTGAGAGCAGCAATTGAATGAAAATCATTTTCTTCTCCCTTAGAAGATTAGATACTATGTAAGCAGTTGAATAAATCTCAGAGTTATAGTCAGAATGCCTGAGTTCAAGTTTGTAGGGCTGTCGTAAGAATAAAATAAGATGTCATATAAGTGTGAATGTGTGTGTGTGTGTGTGTGTGAGAGAGAGAGAGAGAGAGAGAGAGAGAGAGAGAGAGAGAGAGAGAACAGGGCATTTTCATATGTGAATTAGTTGTCATACATGTTTTAGCTTTAAAGATCATCAAACATTTTTATTGTATTGTCATTAAATATGTAGCCAAGGACCTTTTTTTTTTTTAAATTTGGTGAACAGACTAATAACATATTACATTTAAATTCTGGGCAGGAGCAGGCCCCAATGACTCTTGATAAGGTCCTAGGCAGCAATCCATTTGGGGAGATTGCCGGGGCTGACCAGCAGACCCTGAGCAACAGATGAATAGATTACTCTGACACACATTTCTGTGAAAGAGAAGGCTAAGGGGCTATTTCACTTTAGGAACAAAGCACCCTTGATTGCCTGCCTCCTTAGGCTTTTATTGTAACAACAGCTTGAACTAAAATTAGCCTCTAGATATAATCTGCAGGGTAAGTATCCTTGAGAAAGCACATGCTTCTACAAGGTCCAGTTTGAAGACTAAACATAGAGATTCCAGCAAAACACCCAGGGGCTCAGACTTTTTTGAAAAAGTCAAGGCAGGGGTTGCCACCTTCAGCACGGTCCCCCTGAGGCCCCCAACCTTTCAGATAATCCTCCTTACAGACTTTCCAACCAAGTCCCATGCTCCCCCACAGGAGATAAGGGTAATGTTGAGTAAGATTAAACCAAACTGGGCAGGAAGAGAGATGATTCCACTTTGGACTCACTTTCCTGATGCATTTGAGCAGGTAGTTAAAAGCTTCAGGATTTGTGAGGGGATTAGCCAGGAAGAGCGATCATCACTCTGGAATGAACAATAGATGTTAAAAATAGAAACCTTAATTCAAAACGTGGGTTCAGATTTGCATGTAAATACATTCTATAATACAAAATAATCCTATCATCTATCGGATATATATTACTCCTTCTAAAGTATTTATATTTTTCTCACAAACAGTCGATATTCATAAATATCACATTTGGATTGATTTATTTTTATCTTTATACACAGTCTGTTTTTCCCAGCTCTGGGCATTTAATTAACCTGGATTTGGGGTATAAATTCTGTGTGCCTTGAATAATACCAAACAGGCTTTATTTAATTAAAGAGACAGACTGGTGAGAGACTTTTTAATAAAAAATTTCCTAGATGTACAATATGTCTGTATTTAATATTTACAGAGGGAAAACACCTGATTTATTGTATATATTGCTTAAATGTTTTGAATCAAGCAATGGTTCTCGTTCCTGTGATGAATGTCTTCATGTACCTTCTCCATCTTGGAGCCATTACCACAGAGAAGAGAGAGAAAGCAGGGCCCAGGGAAAGCCCCCTGGCATCACCACAGGCTGGAGGGAGGGCACTGGCATATCCCAGAGGAATACATGAAAATACAGACACCCTTGCTGTTTTCTTTGTTGGTACCTGGCACCACTCTGTAGTTTCCTGGAGGGCATTGCTCTTCAAAGAAGGTAAATGAGGAAGTGGAACTTCATCCTAAAGTTTAAGAGGCTCATATTTTTAAATGCATGATTTATGCTGTTGACATGGGCATTCTCTTAAAGTCAGTGTTCCTTTCGTAGGCATTTTGATGGAAAGGTTTTTCAATAATTGCATTTAAATGTAAAAGTTTTAGTGTATTCTTTATTAAGGATTTACCTAAATTAAGGGTAAAACTGAAAGCAATAAATGAATAAATAAAACAAACCAACAAACAAAAGCTCACCATCACCTTTATTGGGGGTCACCAGAAGGAAAGTGGGGGGAGGTAGTAAAGAGTAAAGGGGGTCAAATAGATGGTGACAGAGGAGATTTGAATTTAACTGGTGAACATACAGATGATGTATCATAGAATTGTATACTTGAAAGCTATATATTTTATGAACCAATGTCACCCCAATAAATTTAATAAAATGAAAAAATCTATATACCCATTCCCTAACTGTGGAACATTTAGACTGTTTTTGATTTTTCACTCTGTAAACATTGATGGCCTCAACACCCTTGTACATTTCCTATACATTTATCTTTATTCACATACCTGTTATTCCTTTAAATCTGAGGGGCATAGAATTCTGTAGCTTCTTACTGCATTTTGAGAAGCATATCCCTGAAAAGCACTCATTTATTCCCTCCCCGAATGAGAGTTCCTATCTCCCTATGGCCCCACGATTCTCACCTACATAATGTGCTTGTGTTCCATGCTTTATATTAAATGTAAATTGTAATAAGTGAATTATGAATGAATCCACTATAAATATAGTAAGAATTTTTTTTAATTCCATAGTTGTCATAGAGCATGTTTTAAGTAGTTCATTCATCTATGGACCTTGTAAATCCACAGGGTCAGTGTTCCAGGCGGTGTAGAGTGTTGGTTCTCCAAGAATGGTCCCTGGACCAGCAGCATTAGACCTTGCTAGAAATGCAAACCCTTGACCCCCCTGCCAGACCTACAGAATCAGAAACTCTGGGCTGAGACCAGCCCTCTGTGTTAACAAGCTTTCCAGATGGTTCTCATGCTTACTGGCCTAGAGGCTCTTAAGAAAATAAAATGCAAATAGAGGCTCTCTGGAAATGAATCTTCCACTATAGCCAAAGGGTAGAACTAAGAGGCAGATATCTGAGCGTGAGAGAGAAGGTGAGGAATACTGTGATTTCACAGGGAGGGAGCTGTTTCCTAGAAGGGAAGGCCAGTGGGAAAGCATAGAGTATATCAATTACCTCATCAGCTCCATTTCCCCCAGAAGATGTCACATCTCATTAGGTTTTGTTTTATTTTGGAAGAATAGGTGTAGCAGTTAAGGCTCTGTTTTGTGAATGCACATGAAGATTCAGGAGGGTCTAGAAATTCTGGAACCGATACTCCCAAGAACAAAATGATGCACGCACCACCCACTGTGTTGGATCTGCAAACTGTCAACGCAGCACCACTTAATCTCATGGAAATTTCAAACCTAACACTAGTGGCACCTAATGGTAGGGTAGTCAGGAGAGCCTTCCTGCTAACTGTGCAGAAGCTGCTAAAAGCAGTGAGTAATACGTTCACAGCAATTCTGTGGAAGGAATCTACTAGATTTTAAACATTCTATATTAGAGGATACTTAGATTTGAGAATTACAGCAATTTTTTATCCTGGCTGCATTTCTCTTTCATGCCAATGGACATAAACCCCAAAGACAACAGAGGTATAATCAGAAAATTACATGACAGAGAAATGCACTAGCTTTTTAAAAAAGAACATTTTCTTTTTAATGAATTACCTTAGAGTAGCTATGGCAGCTTTGGAGACACCAAGAAGAATCAACATGAAATTTAAGAAATGAAAATTCCAACTTACAGATTTAAGCCACTGAGAACTGTAAAAGCATGCTATTTTATGTAAAATAGAACTGAAAACTCTTTGCAATTCGCAGACCTAATTTGAAACTATTGTGTTGATGTTAAGCTATATTATAATTTGTGCATTACGTATTTTAATATTTTCAACCATGTTCAGTTTTTCTTTCCTAATACTATTTTTTATTAATTAAATTTATTGGAGTAACCTTGGTTAATAACATAATTTTCAGGTGTACAGGATTATAATTTGATATCTGTGTACACTATTGCACAGTCACCACCCGAAATCTAGTTGTCTTCTGTTACTATGTATTTTACCCCCTTTACCCACTTCCTCTTTCCCCCAAGAATTAACATTGTTAAAATGCCTATATTACCTCGAGCAATGTAAAGATTTAATGCAATCCCTAGTAAAGTCCCAATGGCATTTTCCCCAGAAATAGAACAAAAAAAAATCTTCAAATTTGTATGGGACCACAAAAGACCCTGAATAATCAAAGCAATCCTGAGAAAGAGGAGAAAGCTGAAGGCATCGCTCCCGCCGAGTTTACACTGGACTACAGAGCTACAGTAATCAGAGCAGCATGGTGCTGGCAGGAACACAGACACAGATAATGGAGCAGAATTGAGAGTCCTAATACTGTTGTAAGAGAACCCCCTCAGGTGTTTTAAGTAAATAAACACAAATAGGTGGGCATTTTAGTCGCTACTCAGCTGCTCACCTTATGTTGGCGGTGAACTAAGCTTCCATGGAGAGCGGACCCCGAGGGACGGACATCTCAGGTCCATCACCCTTGTACAGGGTGGAAAGTTGTCTGGAACGAAGCCGTGGGGACATCCACTGAATTTTAATTTATAACTTCCTAAAAGGCACACTATGAGTAAGGTCATTACATGAAAACAAGGATGGTTTGGAAGAAGATGTGGTCCTCAGCACTCTGTTCTGTAAGCCTTTTCTGATCAGTTCATTAGGGATGTGAATGTTTTTACATTTTACTCATCACAGCTCCTTTTGTCTAATTTGCAAGGTGTTAAATACGTATGCCTCCCATGGAATTCATTCATGCATCCTGAAAGTGGAATTTATTTCTAAAATCAAAATTGTGAGGGAACATCAGCCTTCAAGGGGAAATTCACTCCTCATTATTAGATCTGCTACATCCCTAAAAGCACATGGCGTGGTCACTGCGGCATCGTTACTGTAATTATGTTTTATTTGTACTTTCTCTGAACTATATATTTGTCTTTGTCTATTTTAACGCTATAACAGAATTACCACAGAACGGGGTGGGGGGGCGGCGAGGTTATAAACAGCAGATATGGGCTCCCCTAGAGCCTCATGCTTCTGGAGGCTGGAAGTCCAAGGTCAAAGCACCAGCAGGTTGGTGTCTGCAGAGGACCTCTCCCTGGTCCACAGTGTCTTTTCACTGTGTCCTCACATGGTGGAAGGGGCCAGGGGGCTCCCTGGGGCCTCTTTATAAGGGTGTTCATCCCATCATGGGGATTCACCCTCATGACCTCATCACCTCCCAGAGGCCCCACCTCCTAACACCACCGCCTTGGGGGTTAGGCTTCAACATATGAATTTTGGGAGGACACAAACAGTCCATAGCAACACTTAAGTCACATTTTGCCGAATTTCACCGGTTTGCTATAGCTCTTCATTGTTACCTTTGAGATACGGTTCACAGAACAACCTAACAAAGTGGGCGTACACATGTGCACGCTCATTTAGCTGTTTCTACTCACTACTTATCCAGGAAAGATAGTGAGATGCATAAACATCTGTGCATTGGAAGGTGGACCCTTTTTTAGTTGCTTTTTAACGCCAGGGGGATTGATTCTACCTGACCTTGGCCTGTTACCTGCCGTTCTCTCAATCATCTCTGCGATAGCAGACCAAGTGCCCCCAACCAGGAATTTATCAGTGTCCACACAGGCAGATGCAGAGCCTACAGCCAGAGCGGAAGCCAGACAGAAATGAGGAGCCCTTGCTCAGGACCTCGGATCAATGGGCTCCCCTAGAGCCTCCGGACAAGGCATGTGACCTTCCCACCGTGGAAACGCCACTGGCTCAGACAAACCTGAAAGGAATGGATGAGACAACACAGTGTGCAGCTCCAGGCAAAGCTGCCTTTTTAGAAATCTCCCCAAGGACCTCCAGGCCCACGGTGCTCCTGTGCAGACAAAGAGGCTTAACCTGCTGCTTCACAAAGCATCCTCTGCTGTGAGTCAGGAGTGACTAGGGAGAGAGCGGCCAGGAAACTGTTGTCCAAATGGCTTAGAGGCACAGTCAGTCAGTCACGCGTGGCTTCCTACACAAATCCTGACCAGGGGCAGGAGGCGACAAATTGTATGTGGTGTCTCCTCAAATCCCCACGCATTTCAGGGCAGATCACCCTCGCAGCCCTGGATGATCTGAAGGAGACCTTTGCCCACTGCGATGTCACCTTAACTCACGACGTCCACGGGCATAGGCTGTTCAAATTTTCTGTCATTGTACTGCATCATCCATAAATGCACCCAACGCCTGCCTTCAGTGCTAGTCAGACGTTGGTTTTACAAATCTGTGGGTGAAAATGTTTCCCCCAGTGTGTTTTCTGCCATTGAGAGAGGTCAGTGCTCAAATCTGAGGCCCTGGCTGCAGGACATAAGGTCATGTAAAGTAACAGGTGGCTGTGTTGAAGGCTCAGTTTATACCCTACAGTGTCTAAGGGGTAAACAGGGGTACAAAGTCAAAGATATCTCAACTCAAGAGGAGGATAATGAGGTATGTGAGCATCACCTGAATCAGAATGTGATATTACTGACATTATTATTCAACATTGGATCTACTCTGGAAATATATGACAATTGGTGAAATTTTCTTGAGACATGGTGTGTGTGTGTGTGTGTGTGTGTGTGTGTGTACAATTTTTCCAACACCATGTTATCAGGAATAGAAAAGGAAGGCGCCCTTTTCTGCTCTATGTTGTCCCCTCTCTGGCTACTTAGGAAGTGCAGCAACCAGAAAGCTAAGTGCAGCATCAATATTTGCTATATATTTAGCTTTAAAAATGTAATTCATAACACTTTTGAGTCAGACAAGCTTCACCTCTCCAGGCTTTTTTACATATAAGTAAAAGGATAAGAGGATTATTGAATCTACAGAATTGGTCTAAGATATTAAACCAAATTCATTCAATTATTGAACAAATATGTATGGAGTCTTTACCATGTGTTTTGTGCCAGGAGCAGTTCTAGGCACTGATGGTCACAGCAGAAGTAAAAACATAAACAAACAAAAATAAAACAAATCTCTCCCCTGAGGGTGCGTATACATTGGCGAGTCTAGTAAGGGACATGCACAGACAACAGTGGGGGAAATTCAACATGAAAAAATATATGAATACCTGGGGCAACGAAACCTTTGTCCACTGAGTGCATTCAGAAGCTGTTGGAGGATGTTGAGCAGAAAAGTAAAGTGATTTTATGTCTGTTTTAAAAGGATTACTGCAAAAAGCAATGCAGTTTTCACAGGAGCACAGAGAGCCGGTAGCAGTCTCTTCCAGTATATTGTGAAGGTAGGGTCAACAGATTTTCCTGATGGATTGATGAGACAGAAAAAGAGACCTCAGGATGCTTTCCTGTAGAATTCAAGGACAATTAAACAGATGGGCCCAGAAACAAGAATGATCTCTCCCCTGCCCTCAGACTGGACTTAATACTATGGGTTCCCTGTTCTCATGCCTACAGACTCAGGAGAATCACAACACAGGCAGATGGCAGGCTCTGGGACTTCTCAGCCTCCACAATTGCATGAGTCAATTTCTTATAATAAATCTCCATGTAGAGATGGAGAGAGAGATAGATAGATAGAAATAGAGAGAGAGATAGAGATCGAGATAGATAGAGATAGAGATGGAGATGGAGATGGAGATGGAGATGGAAATATACATACAGATATAGAGATACACTTTCTATTGGTTCGATTTCTCTGGAGAACTCTGTCTAATACAGACTAACTTCGTCCAGCTTTGAGAGAGAACCCGAGTTTATACAATCTGTAACTCGTTCCTTCCCTCCTAGTAAGCGCTAGGCTAGAACATTTGCAAAATTCTGATGATGTTTACTAGCTGGAAGATAAGGGAGGCATTTCTCATCAAAGGGTTTTTTAGTAAGACATACATGGATTCATCTAGATTGTTTATTGCAAATAAATATTGAACTTATGGATTTATGGGATTTGGCAAACTGGAGGGTAGAAATTAGTTTTGGAGGCTCTCTCCTATGTGACTAAGTATAAAAACTAACTCCTTTGCCAACACCTGCCTCCTTCTGCCTTTGAAGTCACAATGACCGATTTTCCCAAACCAGAATGCATCACAGTGCAGGATGGACACCTGCAGGGGGCAGCACTGGCTGGCTGGGCCCTCCCTGAGATTCCCTCCCTATCAGCTTTCTTGCTTGTATCCCTGGGTGTTCATCAGTACACCTTGGTGCTGATTAAGATCTATGCTTAATGAGAGTCTGCCTGACTTTTCAGGCTTTTATGGTCCTGCATCTATCTAATGAAAATGGGATTTTATGTGATGATTTTCATTATTTTAACAGGCTGAAGATTAAAGGGGCTATGCCTTTCTCCTCTCTCTAGGAACCATATATTAAGTAAATCACCTTCCCCGTAGATGCAGTTGTGAATAAAGCTATGTTTATACTACAAGGAAAGTGAACTTGTTATTTGTGGAATTCATAAAAATATAACAGGGTGTTTACTAGATGCCTGTACACAGATGATGTATGCACACAGATGGCTCACATTTTAGTCATACTCCTCAATGAAACAATGTGCTTTAATTGTGTTTCCTGGAATAAATGTGATGTCATACAACCAGCATTTAGGTGAATTGGAGTTACTGTGGAAGTTATAAAAGTAAAAGGTAGAAATGCTAGTTGATTTACTGTTTACAAATTTTTTCCCTTAGACATTTTATACTTCTTTCTTCCCCAACCAATTTTCTTTTATATCACTCTTTCTAATAACCATGGCTTTTGGGTAGGCAGAAAATATAATGTATCTATATGAATCATATTTAAATGATTATTTCTACTTTCCATCTGTGGAATACTCAGGACAAATAAAAGTATAAATTCAAGGGCCATCTACTCCTGCTCCCACTTGGTATCTACTGCCTACAACCTGCCACTTACAATGTTAGCCTTTCAAGTTAGGCTTAAAATTTAAGTTTGATGCAGGCTCTAAAATCAAGGTAATTACAATCTATGGAGGCCAAGGAAAAAGGTTTTATTGCAATTAAGAGTAAGATATACTTGATGGCAAAGTTCAGCACAGGATTAAATGCATCATTCATGAGATAATAAAGAAAGCTGATCACCTAATGCTAAGGGGATAAAAAGGGGTCTTCAGTGCACGCTGTGGAGTGAGGGGAGGCTGACAAGAAGGAGAGATAATTTAGGGAGTCATCTTTTCAGCCAGGTGAAAAAAGAGAAAGGACATTCAGAAACAAGAAATCCCCTCTTCTTTCTCCAGGTTTCCCATTGTTTTTTTTCAACCAGGCAACTTCCAGATAAATAGGTGATAGTGATTATATGAATGCCACATGTTCCATCAAGACAGGGGGGCAGTTATCAGAGACCCTCCCCCACAGGAAAGATGAATGAGAGAAATGGGACAATAATAGCAAATGTGTGCAGTCACTTAAACAGCGAGAAGTGAAACACTGAGAAAGACCTTAGGCTTATACACAGGGTCATGCCTGAGTACGTGTAGGTTGGGGCAAATTGCTGGTGGTTTTAAAATATAAGTTGGTGGCCCTAACCGGTTTGGCTCAGTGGATAGAGCATCAGCCTGTGGACTGAAAGGTCCCAGGTTCGATTCCGGTCAAGGGCATGTACCTTGGTTGCGGGCACATCCCCAGTAGGGGGTGTGCAAGAGGCAGCTGATCGATGTTTCTCTCTCATCGATGTTTCGAACTCTCTATTCCTCTCCCTTCCTCTCTGTAAAAAGTCAATAAATATATTTTTAAAAATATATATAAGTTGGTGGAGCTGTCAGCACTAGGTCAATCTTTATAGGTGCAGCTATTTGAGAAGAAAAGATTCATTTTAGGGAAAAACACATATACAGTTTCATCTTGGAGGAAAGACAAGCCATGGATGTTTGGGGGAATTTTTTAATAGTCTTTTTAAAGAATACATATCTATCAATAATTGAATCTAAAAATCAAAATAAACAAACAAGGAATCTAATGAACAAAATAAACTGATGAATAAAACAGAACCATGGAACAGACTGATGAATCTCAGAGGGAAGGAGGGAGTGGGGGATAAGAAGAGGTTACCAAAGAACTTACATGCATATATGCATTACCTATGGACACAGACAATAGAGTGGTGAAGGCCTAGGGTGGAGTGGGAACTAGGTGGAGGGGGTAATGGGTGGTGAAAAGGGGGGCATCTGTAATACTCTCAATAATAAATATTTTAAAAAATAGCCCCCCCCCAAAAAAAAGATATTGCCTACAAAGATTGACTTATTAGCCAGCAAGATAAAAGCTAACTTAAGTAGTTGACAATGTTGCTGACACATATAATTGTACAAAAAATTACGGTGCTGCCTTGGGTGTGGAGGAAGCTTAGGGACAGGGATTGTTCCTTGAGAAGGACTACAATCTGTATTTGAACTAATAGCAATGATTAATACTGTTTTTGCATCTGCAATCATGACCATCCACTGTGATATCAAGTGTTGGTTTTCTTAGGACATTTACAAATGCTCTTATATTTTCTAATCTTTCATACATGTGTAATACAATTACATTTATTTACCACATTCTCAATTTACTACTGGTATCCCTAACCTCACAAATGATTTTATTTTATATGTATACTAAAGGCCTGGTGCAAAAGAAATTTATGCACTCAGCGGGGTCCCTCAGCCCTGCCTATGCCCTCTCACAGATTGGGACCCCTCAGGGGATGTCCACCTGCTGGCTTAGGCCTGCTCCCCGGTTGGATCGGGCCTAAGTTGGCAGTCAGACATCCCTCTGGCAGCCCAGGAGCCCTCGGGGGACGTCCACTTGACAGCAGGGAGCAGGCCTAAGCTGCAGTCGGACATCCTTAGCGCTGCTGAGGAGGTGGGAGAGGCTCCTGCCACCATCGCTGTGCTAGCAGCTGGTAGCCTGTCTTGTGGCTGAGCAGAGCTCCCCTTGTGGGAGCGCACTGACCACCCGGGGGCAGCTCCTGCATTGAGTGTCTGCCCCCTGGTGGTCAGTGTGTGTCATAGTGACCAGTAATTCCTGGTCATTCTGCTGTTAGGGTCAATTTGCATATTACCCTTTTATTATATAGGATAGAGGCCTGGTGCACAGGTGGGGGCCAGCTGGTTTGCTCTGAAGGGTGTCCTGGATCAGGGTGAGGGTCCCACTGGGGTGCCTGGAGAGCATGGGTGAGGGGCTTATGGCTGTTTGCAGGCTGGCCACATCCCCTTCAGGGTGGAGGTCCCACTGGGGTGTCTGGCCAGCCAGGGTGAGGGGCTAATGGCCGTTTTCAGGCTGACCACACCCCCTGGCGACCCAAGTTCCCAGTATCTCCTATTTTTCTTTTTTTCTTTTTCAGTGCCTCCTTGAGCAGAGGCCAGGGCAGGCTGGAAGCAGGTATCTGTGATTTGCTTATCTTCTATAATTGAAACTTTGTAGCCTTGAGTGGAGCCCAGGGCCAGCCAGTGCAGGCGGGAAGCTTGGCTTCCTCCATCGTTAGGGGCAACCCAAGCCTCCTGCTTGTTCCAGCTCTGTCACCGCTGCCATCTTAGTTGGGTTAATTTGCATACTCGCTCCTGATTGGCTGATAGGCATGGCTTGTGGGGATAGTAGAGTGGTGGAGTGATGGTTAATTTGCATCTTTCTCTTTTATTAGTGTAGACATTAAGGTTCATTCTTTCTACTGCAAGGTTCTATGAATTTTGGAAAATGTCCAATGTCTTAAATTCATCATGAAAGCATCATTCAAAATAGTTTCACCACCCAAATATTCCCCTGTGCTTCACCTATCTAACCCTTCCCTACTTTTGAAAACCTGGAAAACAATGATTTTTTTTAGACCATCATTATAGAATTACCTTTTAGAATGTCCTATAATTGGAAACATCAATATGTGCCTTTTAATGACTGGCTTCTTTCACTTAGAACCATGCATTTAAGATCCACTATTTTCTTTTATGGCTTACTACTTAATTTTTTAAAATCACGAAATAATAATTCACTGTGAGTTTGAAATCAACTCACTGATTGAATTTTGTTTCCTTCTTTTGGGGGGTCTATTAGAAATAAAGCTTCAATAAACATTAATGTGCAGGCTTTTGTGTAAACATAAGTTTTCAAATCAGGTGGACAAATCCCTAAGAGCATGAGTAATGGATCATATAAGACTATGCTTAGTTTTCTAAGAAATTGCCAAATGCTCTTCCAAAGTCACTGCACCATTTTGCATTCCCACCTGAAGTAAATCAAAGTTCTCCTTATTCCACATTCTGCCCAACAATTTTGTATTGTCAGCTTTTATTTTTTTTATTTTAGCCTTTCTAATAATTTACATATATATATATGAAAGCCTAAGTGACCCTTACAACCAAATGACTTAATGACCAGTTGACTGGTCTCTGTGATGCACACTGACCACCAGGGGGAAGATGCTCAACACAGGAGCTGCCCCCAATGGTCAGTGCACTCCAGTAGCCAACCTCCTGCAGCAGGCCAACTTCCCCTGTCCTTCCCCCCCAAGCCTGCCGGTCCCAATCACCCCAATAGGAACTGGGGCGAGACAGCTCCGGTTGGCCCTGATCGCTGGCCCAGTCCCGAGGGACCCCACCAGTGCACGAATTCTAGTACTGGGCCTCTAGTATGAATA